>NC_137913.1:27280889-27283389 GCF_963457725.1 Sprattus sprattus
GTGCAGTGTGGCCAAAGCATAGTGTTGTATTAAAAACAACAACAACAACAACAACAACAGTATTTTTTGCTTGTGCCGTCACTAGTGCAGGGGCCCAGTGAAGTTCTGTCTCTTGTCCATATGAAGTGAAGCAGGCCAAGAGAAGCTCTCGCTCATCTCTCATACGCTCTGGCGGGATTCCCCTAAAACATCTCTTTCTGTCTTTCTCCTAATCTGTATGTTGCTTGGAATGGAGTGAATTAAGACAGGGCAAGTACTGTGAAATGTATGAGATCCAAACACACACACACACACACAACCACACACACACACACACACACACACACACACACACACACACACACACACACACACACACACACACATACATACACAGAGACATACGTATTTGTCTGCCCTCTTGCATTTTACTGCAAGTCAAAGATCATTCAAAAGACCATGAGCAGCATATAAGAGCACAATGAACCTAATCACTCCTCTCTCTCTGACCATCCGCTGTTACATAAGTCGGGGACGTGAGCACTGGATGTCAGTGCGTGGTCTCTCCCTCTCACACACACATCATAGCTTTCGTGTTCTGCATGGCTTCTGACACTTCCACAAGTCTCTTTGTTTTAGGAGGAAATGCGAAATCCCCCAGACCTCTGGTGGATAGCACGCTGTGTTTTTCTTTAATGCTCCTGACGTCTATCAGCACCACCACACTGTTTCCACAGTCAGGCCTTCAGGGCTTAAACCACAGCTGCAAAACTCCTGCTCTCAGAGGCAATCTATCGCTCTCTCTCTCTCTCTCTGTCTCTTTCTCTCTCTCTCTCTCTCTCTCTCTCTCTCTCTCTCCTTCTCCCCCTCTGTGTTTGTGTTTAAGTCTGCACATGATTTTGTGCAAGATTGTATTCCTCATTTTGGCTCCAAAGAACATAACGCTTTCAAATACATAGATGTACACTGAACTGTAACAATACCGTATGTTTATCCTTTCATTGTGCTTGGAATTTATTGGGTGTGAGAGACAATGAGTAAGCGTGTGTGTTTAGATGATGTGATTGTGTGTGTGTGTGTGTGTGTGTGTGTGTGTGTGTGTGTGTGTGTGTGTGTGTGTGTGTGTGTGTGTGTGTGTGTGCGTGTTTAGATGAGTGTCTGGCGTGTGTATGCCCTGACTCACATTTGAATTCTTTATTTAAATCCAGCTACCACATTTCCAACGAAAGGGATTCAAATGTTAACAGAGGTGAAATACAACCTTTGACGCTCACAGGTACAAAAATACATTACCTGCGCTACACACACACACACACACACGTACACACACACACACACAAACATACTTTTGCTGTGAGTTCTTAATAGCCTCTGGGCAAGATGACATTGCCTGTGTCCTGTGTGTAGAGTTCAGAGCAGCCGGATGTCTCTGCCATATGATCTTTAAGTCGTAATACTCCACTCATTTACGCACACAGGCATTCACAGCAGACCCTGTTGTCTGATATATTAAACCAGTTGGAGTGCGGACATTCATCCATTCAAATAGGGGTTATAAAACCAGTGTTCACTAACAGCACAGACTGCAGTTTTAGCCATCAAGAACAAGGATGCAAATATCCAGGTTCTTTTTCATACTGTGGTGCATCCAGCATATCTGGCAAGATTCTTTTTTGGCTGTCACTCAAAGAGGACTGAAAGAGGATACTTGTCTGTGATATTTTCTCTGTGGTAATACTTTCTCTGACTAATTACCTCTCCCTAATGTGCTTTGTAGGAATCCTTTCTCAGCTGCTATGCTTTAAAGGCAACCAGTGCAACTTTATGTAAACATTCAATGAAAAATAAACATTCAATTTCTAGTCTTTTTTACACGTAGTAAGTTTCAATAACTCCGTACCATTACATATCGACATTCAAGGAGCAAAGATGAGACGTCGTTGTGTGGTGAGAACTGATAGAAAATCGTAAACAACAACAATCGCCGGTGGGGAGAGGCCATTTTTCCATTGACTGGAATCCTGCTTTATTTATTGTAGGTTACAAAAAATAAAGAAAATAGCGGCGATTGTTGTTGTTATCGAAGTTATTGAAACTTACTACGTGTAAAAAAGACTAGAAATTGAATGTTTATTTGGTAGCCTCGAAAGTTGCACTGGGTGCCTTTAAGCATTGTACAACCACATAAAAACGAGTTATGTACAGTTATGTTACAACAGAAATAAATGTGGAATACATTGTCTGTGAACCCAAGTTGTTTTAAGACAGGGCCTCTTTAACTGGTCCCAGGTCAGTTGAGGTGTCATTGACATTCTGCAGTGATGATTACCTGACCTGGGTCACTGCAGACTGGTCAGTTCTGGTGGAGATTTGGTTTCATAGCACCTCTGAGCCCTCATTATCCGTGAACACACACACACACACACACACACACACACACACACACACACACACACACACATGTGTAAACACGTACACACAGAGACACACACACATAAATACATGCACGGCCACATACATA
>NC_137913.1:27288389-27550889 GCF_963457725.1 Sprattus sprattus
ACTGCTGTGCCATGGGCCCCCGAACCCTTTACACCTCCTCTCTCTCCTCTGCTCCACTCTGCTCCCCGTCTCAGAGACTTTCCTCCCAAAACCACTTATATTATATACTACTCAGTCCTCCACCTCTTGCTCCTCTTTTTAACAAAGCACCTTATCGTCTCTCATTTCCGGATCCTGCTTCATTTGCTCCTCCTTTCATACCTCCACGAAAATAGTCTGTCGAGTTGAGACTCCACTGAGAATTGATAGTCGTGATGGAACAAAGTACCCCAAAAACCAAGTGAGCCAAGTGTATTTAGAAGGACTATCCATTAGGCACACACATACACACAAGAACACACACACACACACACACAGTGTGTTCGAGGGCAGTGTGAGACTGGGCACTTCGGACTGACGTCAGAAAGAGAGAGAGAGAGAGAGAGAGAGAGAAAGAGAGAGAGAGAGAGAGAAAGAGAGAGAGAGAGAGAGAGAGAGAGAGAAACTAGAGAGCCTGGGCCGTAGGTGTGGCCCTCATCATTCTCACTTTTTCCGCAAGGTAACTCAGCCCATCCTCACAAACATTTAATCCAATTAGGATCACTCGGGAGAGGAATCAGAGTAAGTAGGCTGCTGTGTGTGTGTGTGTGTGTGTTTTTGCCCGGGGAGGATGCCGCCTGCCCGGTTGTGTCAGTAAACCCTGTTTTGATTCAAATGGTGGGGGGGAGACACTAGAGGGTTGTGTTGTGTTGGGGGGTATGTTTGTATATATTTGTGTGTGTATATGTGTGTGTTGGGGGCGTTGTTGAGGAAGAAGGTTTAGCCGTAACAGCGAGGATTTAAGCCGAGACCGTGGGCCAAAACCTAATTACCACACTTGCATTCCTCAGCCTGTTAGCTCACCGTCTCCTGAGACTCCAAATCAGATTTAAGAAATTACACGGAAAAAATGAGCACTGGTCATATAAAACACATAGAGACAGTAGTGAGGCTTGATCGGTGTAATAATCATGAGAGAGGGAGAGGGAAAGAGAGAGAGAGAGAGAGAGAGAGAGAGGGAGAGAGAGAGAGGCAGAGAGAGAGGGGAGGGGGACCTGGCTGGCCTGGCTGGCAACTGGTGTTCCTTCTTCAGATCTTTACAAGCCTCTTAGCACCAGTCAGGCAATACTAGTCCATTTTCAGAACAACAAAAGCAGCGATATGATTGTTTATGCTGGCAAACAGAAACCCAGCTGAGCTCCTGCCTCTGCAGAGCAGCATGGAGTCATTACACATAGAGTGAGGCGGCTGGTGGGGGTGAGGAGTGTGTGCAGCAGAAATCACCAGCAGGGGAAGAGCCACCCATTGAGAAAATGGCTTTGAGATACCCTGTGCTTGGAAGAAGTTGGCTGATTGTGTGTGTGTGTGTGTGTCAATGTGTGTAAGTGTGTGTATGCGTGTGTGTGTGTGTGTGTGTGTGTGTGTGTGTGTGTGTGTGTGTGTGTGTGTGTGTGTGTGTGTGTGTGTGAGGGATAGAGTGATGGAGAGAAACATACGTTTATTTGCATGAATGTGTGTGTACATTTGTGACAAAATAGCACTTGTAATTTTGCGCAATTTCAAGCGAGAGAGTGTGTGTGTGAGAGCATGTGTACGTTCAATGTCTCATGACACAGGCAACACTCCAAATGGAAACGAAGGCTAAAAAAATCAAAACAGCAAAGGCAAGTGGCAGTGGTGTGTGCTTGCAGTAGAAAGTGTTGGTTCTCGTGTTTCGCACCCAGTCAGCATTGAGCTTAACAGGCATTGGTATGCAGCACTCGGTCCTACTCAGTCTCCAGTCTGGTAAGAGAATCAGAACCTTGGAATCTGGGTATCTAGGGTTCTGCTTTCGTCTGTGTAGTTTGTTCATTAGTAGCTGCATTTTCTGCTCTGCTTAAAACAAATAGCACCATCATGAATAAGGACCCTAAATGCTTTGTGCATGAGGTACTTATTAAAAGTCATTGTGCAGTTCATTGGTTTCCATGAGATCCAGCAGTGTTATGCAGAGCAAATTATTTTCTTTCTGACAACTCGAAAGCATTGCCTACCTTGTGGAGCTGGTCTTTAAGTCCCATTGTAAAGACTTAATCCCTCTTCTCCTCTTTTCTCCTGTCTTCTTTTCTCTCTTCTCTTCTCCTCTTCTCTCTCCTCTTCTCTCCTCTTCTCTTCTCTTCTCTTCTCTTCAGACCAAAGAGCAACAGATGCAAGCCCTGAACAAGACCAACAAAGTAAACCTATACTGCGCCTTCCTGGACTACAGGTGAGTTTCCTCTTCTTCTCATTCACAGGTAATGCTAACTCATCTGTCCAGTGGCCATTCACGCGATATGTGGATGTTTGGCCCTTGTAATGCCTTCCAATCAGTCATGTTTACAGTTGGAATGCGTGACATTCTCCATATCACAAACCCTTCCATGTGTATTTTCTTCTTTTTTTACCTAAATATTATTAATGCACAGTGAGAAGGGTGTTGGGAGTGTAGAGTTTAACCCCCTGTGGCTATACACACTGACGATGGCTTAAGGCCGAAACGCGTCTGTGCAAAATAAACTGATTTTATTATTGAGGAGAAAAGCTTGAGAGTGCGGTTTTTATTCTACTAATAGTATACATATTCCTGCCATCAGAACTAGCCCACAAGTTATATTACAACATTATTTTAAGAGTGATCTGTTTTGTGGAAGATTTTTGCCCCTTTTCAAGAAGACGTACCTGCACATACCCTTTTATTCACGCATGGAGTACAGTTGTCATTTATGACTTCCTCAGAGGGTCCTGTGGAGAATCGCACCACAGCTTTTTCTTATTAAGATGGATTGTAAACAGAGAAAGGCAATAACCTGAGCCACCAGGGGAAAAAATCATGTTACTGCGGCCAAATGTGTGGCGTTTTTTTTTTGCCGTAAATCAGGCCAGAGTGTAGCTGAATGCTGTGGATTTCATTTAGAGAGGGAACGTTCCCAACCACACACCCCCCAATCCCCCATCTCATGGGTCTGTGCTGGAATGTCAGGCACGTGATGGTCTTTCTGAAGCTGCGTTCAAGTCAAACTAATCCTGGCATTTTCACAACATGCAATTGTGTTTGAGTATGTGCTTCATCACTGCATTTCTGTGTGTGTTGCATTATACTTATGCACTTGTTTATTTGAATGTGAGCATTATATTTATGTTTCTATTGTAGGTCCTTGTAGATCCTTGTTCATTGTGTATACATTTGTGAATATATATGTGTCTATAAATGTGTGTGTGCGTGGGTCTGTCGGTGTGTGTGTGTGTGTGTGTGTGTGTGTGTGTGTGTGTGTGTGTGTGTGTGTGTGTGTGTGTGTGTGTGTGTGTGTGTGTGTGTGTGTGTGTGTTAAAGCTCTAAAGAAGGTGTGTGGTCTAACGAGGGCTGTGTTCGCACCGGAGGAAACCTGTCCTACTCTGTGTGTCTGTGTAACCACCTGACCAACTTTGCCATCCTCATGCAGGTCGTCCCAATGGAGGTAAGGAGCACAACCCCCTCTCAACACCCCCCCCCCACACACACACACACACACACACACACACACACAAACACAAATACACAAACTCGTGCACATAAACACACACACACACATAGGTGGGCCAGAGACAAACATGACAGCAGCACCCTGCAGTTAATCAATGATGATTTGCATTCTTGACTGAGACTTGACTACAATGAATAGTACATGATTTGTGTGTGTGTGTGTGTGTATATGTGCATGTGTACCCAGGGCTGTAGTGGAGGGTAAACGCACGTAAAGGCCGTTTATGCACCTCTGGAATTTTGGAAATAGCGTTTACGCACCTATTAATAGCGTTTACGCATCTCAAAGTGGCGTTAACGCATCTCAAAGTTCTCTGCGCCTAGTATTCTGCCGTTGTAATAATCCGAAATAAATTTGGTTTCATTTTAAATCACCTTAGACTAAATTTCATATTGTTGAACATATGAACGCTGTATTCTGAATAATTTTTATCTGCACTGTATTATGGTCTGTGACCCTCCAATCAGTGCCTTGCGGCTGCGGCAACACCAATAAAGATCCAGGAAGTATGTAAACACATACACGTTGTGGATAATCCTTTTCGAAATGGATTCATTAGCCATGGATATCAGGCGTTTTTTGAAGAGACCATTGAGTGCTTTCATTCACACAGATGCCCACAAAAGGCCTCAAGATCAAAGTAAGACTGAAAAAGATCAGTTCACATTTTGTTTTACGTTGCTTTGGTTCGCAGAACATCGCATTAAGACAGGGTCACGCGCTTTTAATAACGTGCTTTCAAATACGATGATGCAGGTAACAAGGCAGCCTTCCCGGTTCAATCTAAATACGCCTAATAAAACGTAAATTCTTTCAGCAATTGAAGATGCATGAGTAATTATCCTCACGCATATCACGCTAATTCATTGAAAATTGTAGACAGATTCTTTGCAAGCCAGTTAGACATAGCTAAGTGAAATGTTTTAGCTTAGCTATAGAATCTTCCATTTTCGCAGTCATGGTCAAATATAAGTGTTGAAGAAGAGCCTACATGAGTGTTCAATCCAACACAGTATATGAAGTCCTGGCTGGTGAAGCACAGGAGAGGCATGAACCCCAGAACACGCCCATGCAAGGCAGGTTTCTCCAATGGTTAAAGAACAGGGGAAGTGTTTAATTGCAGCATGGTTTCTTTTTATATTATACTTTTCAGCTGTAACACCCTGGGCCTGTTTCCAGAGGCCTTCATTTTTTATTTAAGTCCTATAGAGGTTCTTTCTTTTGTCTCCCCCACCACCCCCTTCGTTTTTGTGAGGCCTACACCTTCTTTTCTTAACTGTTTTCTTGACATTTTATCACCTACAAACTCCAAACACATCTATTCACTGTCATTGATTTAATATGACTTTAACTGACAACATAATGGAATATAGTCAGGTCAGCCTAACAGAGTTCGACGCTTTGTGTTGCGTTGCTTCGTGCCGTGTTTCATCGGGTCGAGGACTGTCTGATCTCAAAATTCATAGTTTACCAACCTCTGATTTTACCACTACAGCACTGTGTGTACCTTTGTGTGTGTCTGTGTGTGTGTATTTGTGTGCCTAATGGACAGTCCTTCGAAATACACTTGGCTCACTTGTCAGATTTTTGGGGGTACTTTTTTCCATCACTACTATCCATTCTCGGTGGCGTCTCAACTCAACAGACTCTCTTCATGGAGGTGTGAAAGGAGGAGTTGATGAAGCAGCTTCTGGAAATGAGAGGGAAAAAAGTTCTTTGTTGAAGAGCGGATCAAAGAGGACTCTCTGTATGGTGAAAAGAGCATTCTTAGTAAATGCAGAAGAATTTGTTGGGTGAAATATGAAATTGCTGTGCAAGAAACAGCAACTAAAACGGCTTCTACCACAAAACAATGGTGATTAATGACCTAAAGGCAGAAGACTCATTTCTGGGAGGTGCTGAAAGAAAGGACATCTTGGTGGGGACATTTGTTGCTTGGAGGTTTGGTGGTGAAGCTCAAACAATGGGACTTAACAATGAGAATTCTTGGAATGGTAAATACCGAGGTTGGTCAGAGAACAGCCATCAGCCATGTGGCACATTACAGACCCCATAGAGATGAAGCGGAGGCAGCTGATAAATGGGAGCTCACACACTCACCACCACTGATTCTCCCGGTTATATAGGCCTCTCCGGCTGTTCCATGTCCCTTCATGTCCACTTCCTGGAGCTCTTCCAGCGATTAGCTTGAGGTTTGGCCAGAGGTCGGAGCCCTCTCTCCCTCTGCCACCCCGCGGTCACTTGATCACCACAGAGGGAGGATGGAGGGCTGACGCTGTGCGTGTGAACACTAAAGCAGAGGCTCTTGGCTTTTCCGCTGGTGGTTTGTGGGGATCCCTGGCTAAGTGTGGTTAGTCAGTAGGGTCTGGCCCCAGGAGAGAAGGGGGTCCCTGTTTTTCTGTGTTTATACACTAGGCTGTGCCTCCTGCCAAAGAGGCCGTTCTGTCCCTCTTTCGAGGCTAATCCCCTGTGGAGCTTTAAAGTGAGGTAGGAGAGATATGGGCTCTGAAAGATTCATAATAACTTGCAATTATGGTTTTCTTGGAGCCATGTTTTTTTTAACTGTTCTGTTTTTAAGTACACATAATAACACATTATTAAATGAACTTTCAGTATTAAGGAAATCATATAAACACTTGATAATAGGCTGAGGATGAAAGAAAGGCAAACATGAGAAACCTTGCTCTGCAGATGAGAGATGCCATCCCAGACTCAACCTACAGTAACAAAAGACGGGATGTCTCCTCCTCCAGACTCAACCTACAGTAACACAAGACGGGATTTCACCTCCTCCAGACTAAACCTACAGTAACACAAGATGAGATTTCACCTCCTCCAGACTCAACCTACAGTAACACAAGATGAGATTTCACCTCCTCCAGACTTAATCTACATTAACACAAGATGAGATTTCACCTCCTCCAGACTTAATCTACATTAACACAAGACGGGATGTCTCCTCCTACAGACCCATAACATGGTTCAGGTTGCAGGTTTTTCTGTTATAGCAAACCATTTTGTGACTAAACAGATCAGTCAAAGGGCTTTAAGTGCTTAGTTCTCCATAAACTTTGAAAGGAGCACCGACCCTGAGCACCAGGGGAGTGTCCCTCTCTACCCAGCCAGACATGCACCCAGTTGGTCCTGATTCTACTTTAAAGCCCAGATGTGAAGATCAGATCACAGGGGAAGTTGACCTCTTTTACACTTGGGCAATAAAACATCAGAGCATCAAGTCACCATTCCCCTACCTCAAAACGGCAAAACTCCCTCCTCCCCTCCGACCCGCCGTTGCTATCTAAACTGAGTTTTTACTGAGACAACAGCCATTGTTTCCAACACAAACCATAGCGGGAACTTCATCTCAGAGGGGAGGCGTTGGAAGGGAGGACTGGATAAACAGCTCAGTAAATCTTTGCCTCGATCCAGTGAGAGCTCCAGCACTGAAGTGCTTTATTGTTCCCGGGTTGCATCGGGATATTTTAAACTTGGCTAATTGGAATCACAGTGTTGTTGTTGAACTGTGCACAGAGAAGAGGCTTGTTGTCCAACACCGGGAAAAGTGATGAGGCATTCTGTGGATTACAAAATAAATACAAACGTAATTATCGTGCTGTCAGGAACTCCTGAATGAGCGGTGATTGTGGAGGTGAATTTTTGGTGAGAAATGCAGCGATGGTCAGATATTTGTGGTGAGGCCCTTCCAAATGTTGGCCCAGACATCCACAGTATCTTCAAACTTCTGGATTCTTGAACCTTGATGAGGCAAAAGCACAGTTCCCACCCAAGTCTAACCAGATACATTCTCAATACTAAATATTCTCACGGCCCAGCTCTTCTGCACTGTGAAAAAAAATCTTAGAGCAGTTCATTCACCTCACTCTCAAATATATATCTTCTAGTGGTACATAAAGAATGCTTACAGTTAGACCAGATTTGACTGCAATGTTTCCCTATGCAGTCCCACTGTGCCAGTCAGTCAGTCACGTCACGTCACGTCACGTCACGTCACGTCACGTTACGCCACGCCACGGCATGGCATGGCTGCCCTGGGCTTTGATGCTATTCTGTCTTGTCTCACAGCTCTAATTAGTGGCCAGCTCCATCCCCTGTAAAACCTGCGGGGAACATCCCACTCCAGCGTTCGCCAGAAAAAGAAAAGCCGGATATTCTCGGTCGACTCTCTAATCACAAGGCACGCATACGATTTAATGTGGAATCATACACAGAACCCCCCAGAAATAGCTGCATTTTGAAAAACAACTACCTCCTATGTGCAGCATACAAGCTAGAAAAAGAGCAGAAAAATAGAAGATTTTTTTCCGAAGTACTAATTTCCTCCAAGCGGCTATATCTGCCCTTACAATGATGGGACAAAAAACAAGCATTGGTTTGGGGTTTTTGGTCTGCCAGAGCTTTCATGTGCTTATTCTTGACCCATACCACAGTCTCTAAACATGCACAGTCCATCAATTGTTCTACCCTTATAAATAATAATGTCATGGTCAGTGTTTCTGGGTTTGTCTACAGGACATATCAATGTGTTTTGGTTGAGCATCATGCATCCATTAATCTTTGGGTGTCACCTCTAATCAGCCAACTGCTACTTCCTCTTTCACCACAGCTGTCCAAAGCCCACCAGGTGGCGCTGTCCACCATCAGTTACATTGGCTGCTCCATCTCCATCTTCTGTCTGGCCATCACGCTGGTGACCTTCGCCATACTTTCGTGAGTATTCTTCACCTCTGCTGATGCATGCCACATGTTTTCCATACGGAATGTTTCCCTAAAGAAACCCCAGTAAGGCTCTGGGATGGGATGGGGTCTGGCACACAGTCAAGACTTCCCTTTTCTCACAGAACCCAGTTTAGTCCAAGACGTAAATAACTACATCCTGATCTACATTCAGGGTATAAATCCAGTTTTGCATGGCTGCAGAACTTTCAATCGTTAACCTTTGATTCTCGAAAGCCATGGATCCAAGCTCAAAATTCAACCCCCCAAAAAAGCATTTGAAGCAAAAACAAGTTGTGCAGTTCATGCAGCTTAACGGCTAAAAGATAACAGTGCCGAACATGTTGAAATGTTTCATTCGGTCACATTTGTATGGCAAAAGCCATGGCAAGCTGAATGCTAAGTGCTTCTACTCTGCGTGCTGCTTCCTCCTCCCGCAGGTCGGTGAGCACCATCCGTAACCAGCGTTACCACATCCATGCCAACCTGTCCTTCGCCATCCTGGTGGCACAGATCCTTCTCCTCATCAGCTTCCGCTTCGAGCCCGGGACGGTAGGAACCCTCACTGTCTCCTTTTTTCTGTCACTTTTTCACTCTCCCAAAAACCCACTGGAAACCCCATTCACCCTTTGCCTCACTGCCTTTGTGACTGCTAATGTGACAACACAACGAATCTACTTATGTTTGTTTCCTGCTCAGGGCAGTGTATCGCTCATACACCCACAGGACATGGAGTAGGTTTCTGCTGCCAGTTCTTAATTAGCTGTGAATGCCAAAGTTGACGGCACCATAAGGCATGTCGCCCCGGAGGTCTGTCAGGAATAAGAGGGCGTCTAAGATAGCAGAGGGTCATGACAATAGGAGTAAGGAAGACTGCTCTATGCGTGATGTCAGAAGAAATTGGTTAGCTGTTTCTCCTGTGTGCGTGTGTTGTGGAATGCAGTTGGTAAAAGTAAGTGTCCGTTTGTGTGTGTGTGTGTGTGTCTCTGTGTGTGTGTCTCTGTGTGTGTGTGTGTGTGTGTGTGTGTGTGTGTGTGTATGTGTGGGTGTGCGTGCGTGCGTGCGTGTGCCCACATATGCACACATGTGTATATGTGATTGTGTGTGCAAGTATTTGCACATTTGTGCGTGCGTGTGTGTGTGTGCGTACTTGGGTCGTGAGTTTGTGATCACGTGTGGACGTGTGGTGATGCATGTGTGCACCTGGTTTGATAGCCCTGCTAGACATATGCCTCAAACGTGCTCATCAACTCCAAGGTCCTGATAAATGGAGCCGATTAAAGAGCCACAGACTGTAATGAGAGCCAGTGTGAGTCCATGATTCATGAGGAAACACTCTTCAAACTCAAAGAACTCCGTCCCACCCTCATTGACCTGTCTGTGCTTTACTGAAATCTAATCAAGCCGTCACAAATTCAATACAGCTACAGTCTGGCCCCCTTGCTGTGGTCAGTAACATCTGATATTAAAATTGAGATGTCTTTCTCTTGCTCAGAGGACCACACACACAGACATAGGCACAGACAAATACACACACAGACACACACACACACACACCCTCACACACACACACACACCCACACACACTCACGCACACACACACACACACACACACACACACATCCATAGACTGATTCATATTGTACACGTACACGTACATACTGTACGAACACTTGAACACACAACGCATAAATGAAAAAGACACCACACATGTAGACTCTCACACATGTCATCTCAAATCTTTGCAAATACATCCACAAACACATGGCCATTTTGAGACCAACCCTTCCTTTCTATATTGACCTAATTGTTGCACAGATACTGTTAGCCTCTGTCTCCTTCACTGCTGCTGCTGACCCGTCTCTCTCGGACCCCTGCAGCTGCCGTGTAAGGTGATGGCGGTGCTCCTGCACTTCTTCTTCCTGAGTGCGTTCGCCTGGATGCTGGTGGAGGGCCTGCATCTCTACAGCATGGTGGTCAAGGTGTTCGGCTCCGAGGGCAGCAAGCACTTCTACTACTATGGCATCGGCTGGGGTGAGTCTGCCCCGGGGGTCACGGGAGGTTGGCAAGGAAAAGGATGGAAAGGAAAAGAGGAGAACTGTCTGAGAAGACATTTGTGGAAAACCATCAAGAAAGGATGGATGAGGTAGGAATAGATAATGAATGGATCACAGTAAATCTCTGGGTGGCCTGGGCTGGTTTTAATTATTGCTTGATGATTGCTTCTCACTGGAAGGATTCATTTCAAAACAGTTGTGTGTTGTCTATCAATGACAGAAATAATAGCCTTTCATTTATACATGTGTACTGTTAAGTAGTACAGTATTCGTATCATACAAAATACCTGAATACGTTTCCTTTGAATTATATTATATACATACGTAAACTATAGTACATTAATAAACATAACTCAACATAAAATAACATGAATATAACATAAAGCCTGAAATAGTGAAGTTTCTTTTCAAAAGCCATATGCTCATCGTTCATTCTATCCTCTCTCTGTAAAGTGCAGTATATGTGTGAGTAATGGTTCGCAGAGCAGCGCTGCATCTGTGTTTAAGCCTCTCCAGACTGGATGTAGTCCTCCCCTGGCGCAGGCCAGCGATGTCTTCCTCCTCTGCTGTGTACAGAGGGGTATAGATATATCTTACTGTCAGAGACGTGAGTGCATTAAGAGGCTATGCATCATAGGAAAGCCGTGAGCGTGCTGCTGGCCTCACTGCTGCCTCATTTATGAATCGAGTCCCACACACACACACACGTGCGTGTGCACACACACAGGCGCACACACACACACACACGCGCACACAGATGTTCAAATGTTCAACATGTGATTCGCATCTAGCTCCGATTCTCAGTCAAGGGATATGACACTGACACACAATTATGGACAAATAAAGCATTCAAACTAGCACCCGTTTCCACAAATGATCCTCTTTGCAGGGTAATCCTCATTATCATCATAACTTATCTCAAACTAAACCCCCTTCCGTTGTTAATGGCCCAGGTAAAAGTGGGGCAACCCTGCAGAGCCTTTTAATACCCCTGTAATGCGCATCCAGGAAGGAAGAAGGGAGGAAAACATGCTTCACTTTAGGGTCTAGATATGTGTGTTTGCCCTGCTTCTGTTTCTATAGAGATGTGGATTGGACAGGTAGTATTGTTCTCCGATTGTTGTGGAGTACCTTTCTTTGTTTAATGTTCTGCTCTCTGTGGAACAACACGTGGGGGGTTTGAGTGTGTGTGTGTGTGTGTGTGTGTGTGTGTGTGTGTGTGTGTGTGTGTGTGTGTGTGTGTGTGTGTTCGTGTTTGCCTGTGTGCGTATGTGCATGCATGTCTGTCTATTGTTCCGTTTCTTTTTAGAGATCCCCATGATCCTCGGTTGATCTGCTTTCTGCAGACCACTTTTAAATGGGGTCTGACTGTGTGGTGGTTTCAGAGTAATCACTTATCGCAGACTTCTCCATTTTGGCCGAGACAGTGATGCCATTGTTCTATTCCCCCTCTTGAACATGTTGACTCTGTTGCGTCAAAACTGAGTCAGCGTTAAGTCACAACACACCGAACCCATCAACGTGTTTTCAGATAATGAATGGAGTTTGAATTACACACAGCACTTATGGCCATAGGCATGTTGGACTCTTGCCAGAGAACCACCCATTTCCCTTTTGACGCAGACCTATAGTATACATTCACATCACTCAGACATGGTGACACCATTAGTATTACTTTTCACCTCCTCTGCAGTCTCTGTTATTGCCCGTGGGGTGTAGTATAACAGGAAATTGAGTGGTCTCAGTGGATAAGGGATGCAGACACACCAAAAACAAAGACACAAAAAACATATGCATTTACACACACACACACACACACACACACACACACACACACACACACACACACACACACACACACACACACACACACACGGCTTACTGAGAGAGAACCATGTTAAGTCATCAAAATGGAAGTCCCTTGTTTTTTAAGATTTCATCCATCTCTGCAGCACACTCACCAGAATGAAACAGGCCTCCTTCCAGATGGTCTTATTATAGTTAATAGGACACGATTGTAAAAATAAAAGAGGTAGAAAGAAAGAAGGGGAAAAAAAGCTTGGCTCAGTTGTCCATTTACAGTGTGTTATTTTAGGCTGTGGAATGGTTTTGATGTTGCACTTTCTTGATTCAGTCATTGAGTTCGTAATGGTACTGCTCTGGCTCTGGCTCTGGGGCCTGGTATCTGCATGTCCCTGCTGACTTATCGACCTCTAAATGATTACGGTACAGAAAACCCACCACTCACGCAAAACAAAGTATGCAAGCCACTCAACTCACCCAACTGTTTTGTTTTGGGGAAACTTTTGCAGTGTTTGTAATACAAGGCCAATTACCGGTTTTTGAAGGGCTTTGATGGCTTATATAATGCAAACAAATGTGTGTTTGTTTGTCTGTTTGTTTGTTTGTTTTCAGGATCCCCTCTGGTGATCTGTGTTGTGTCTGTGACCTCAGCTCTAAACAGTTATGGTGAAGTTGGCAAGTAAGTCCCCATGAGGAAACTTGAAACATTGGCAAAGCTCACAAAGAGCTGTGTACCTACCCTATCCTAACCTACTCTACTCTACCCTACACAACCACTGACCAAACAACACAATCAAAGTTGGTATTTCCGATGTCCTTTAATATTCTGGATTGTCATAAAATCAAGAACTCTCTCTCTCTTTTTCTCTCCGCCCTCGCAGCTGTTGGTTGTCTCTGAAGAATGGGGCCATTTGGGCTTTTGTGGCCCCTGCCCTGTTTGTCATAATGGTACGTATTTATTTTTCTTAAGGGACAGTTATGAAGTTATGATGAACAATTCCAGTTTAGTTAACCTCAATTGACCCTGACCTATGTTTAATGTTAAACTCTTTTGTAAGACTTCATGTAGTAACATCCAACTATTTAGGTACATGAATTACACTGACATTACAGTCAGAAAACTTAAAAAGCAAGACAATATAAGAGGACCTGTGAGGATAAATCGTCTCATGTCTCTCTATCATCTCATGGCTCAGAGCTTATTTTAATGAGTTGTGTTTACTCTTTAGGTGAACATTGGCATTCTCATTGCCGTGACCAGGATCATTTCAAGAATAAGTGCTGAAAATTACAAAGTGCATGGGGACTCCAATGCTCTCAAGTGAGTTCCCCTCAGGTTTATTTTATGTCGCAAAATGCTGCATAACCACGCAGCTCAACTCAGAGTTCCTTATTTTTCCATGTTAGAGAGTTTATGGTTTTATAGTATGGGTAATGGTAGCAAAGCTATCACACTGCAATACCTTTACACTATTTAGTTAGTGTTAGTGAGTTTATGGTATGGGTTATGGTAGCAAAGCTAACACACTGCAATACCTTTCTACCAGTTTGAGGTGTGTAAGTGTCCCTGATATATATTTTCTGCTGCTCTGCCTTGAACTTAACCACACTATCAGAACCAGCTCATGATATTCGTACTTAGTAATGGATGTGGCTTACCTCCTCAGGCTGACGGCCAAGGCTGTTGCTGTTCTTTTACCCATTCTGGGCATCTCCTGGATCTTTGGGGTTTTGGCCATCAATGATCAGTCCCTACTTTTCCAGTACATGTTTTCAGTCTTTAATTCCCTACAGGTGAGACTGACTGTACAACAGTTCTTCTTCAACCATTATATTTTGTATAAATATCCTCTTTTTACTGCTGATGTTGATGCACTGATGATAATATGTACAACATAGGCGTAATGTTTGGATAACAAGACTTGAAATAATACAAACTGTCTTTAGTAGAAAAGGGCTGGACAGTACCTGCACATTCAGTACAGTTGTGATATTCAAACTTCTTTCATTTTGCATAGGGCTTCTTCATATTCCTTTTCCACTGTCTGCTCAACTCTGAGGTAAAGGAAACCTTGCATTGTAACTCACCATTGAATGTTATCAAATAATACTTGTCAGTGATTTGAACTTTATGAGAGATAACAGTAAAATGCAAAACTATTCATAGGGAATGATCAGCATTGCCTTGTTTGCCTTAATATTCTGATGTTTATCTTTTATGATTTCTGATATATGTTGGCATGTGATGTTGTGAGTCTCAAATTCTACATTATTTGGCAAGTTTAGAACAACCATTCAAATTAGTTCAGTTGTCAACACTGCCCTCTTGTGGTTGGTTTTAGCTAACAGAATTCCCCCAGACAGGTCCGACAATTGACAGGGAGCGTTTGTAACACAGTACTTCCACAACACTTGCATAACTATGTTAAATGTCATGGAAGATGCCATATCTTTCAGTGCTCAGATTTATAACCATGTCAAGTCACCATTATCTGTGTCATGACAGTTCTTAGTATTACATGCTATGATGTGTTTTTATGCTGAAGAAGTGTCGTCACAATGGTAATATGACACAGTCATATAATTGAAAACAGCTTGTTACGAAGGTTAAAAACAGAATATAGGATCTATCTGTTTACATCAATGGTATATTTCCATAACATGCTTATGGCAGTCGTATAATAGAGGTTCAAATAAAGTGTTACTGTATGGTTCTGTGTGATGTATCCAGCTGTTATTGTGAAGTCACTGTTTTTTATTTGCTGCAGGTGAGAGCAGCCTTCAAGCACAAGACCAAGGTGTGGTCCCTCACCAGTAGCTCCATACGCAACATCAACGTCAAGCCCTTCAACTCTGACGTGGTGAGTCCCAAGAGAAACACTGTCACTCGCAGGAAGCTCTGCAAAAACTACAGCCCCGCTCTGAAAGTCTCTCTGTGATAGAATCTTCCTATTACTATCTAACACAATCTCATTATACCATCTTGTGTCTGCATAGAAGAAAATGGGTGTAACGGCTATCACGAATCCTAGTCTGTGGCTGGAGTGTGTTTTTTCATTCTCTTGTCTAATTTTAGATGAATGGACCCAAGGGGGGTGCGAGCCCAACAAAGATGAACACGTGGGAAAAAAGCGACAACTCAGCCAATCGTATGGACCTGTCTGCCGTATAGGATCCAATCCCTGCCCTGCATCTGTCCCGAGGAGGGGAGAGGATGGGAGGACTACAACACTACACAAGCATCTTCTTTGCCTCTCGAAGAAACACTGGCTCTTTTGAAAGCTTCTTCTGGCTTTTTAAAATAAAAAGCATCATGTTTTAAAACCAAACTTTACGTCACCCTTCTAGAGAGCATTCTTCTTTCTATAGATGTTTCGATAAGACTGTAAAAGACCAGGCTTGGAGTCTACACTACCCCAAACGTTGAAGTACTTTTAAGACACTATAATGGCTGATCCATCATTTGTCCAGCAGCCATACTTTTCTCTTGAATAATCCGCCCACACTTTGTGAAGCACTCTTTCTCTCTCTTCCCTCCTGCTGAGTTATCTACGACCCCCCTGCTGGCCTGACCCTCGATGGGTGGGGGAGACAAAGACAATGGCTTGATTCAACAAGTAACACTCCTACTCAGATTTTGCTGTTTTTCCATGTAAACTTTCTTACACTCCAAAACATCAGACCAGAGGGACTGAAAACAATTTTGTGACAGACACACCCATGAGGTGTCCACAAGAGAACACGTATTACTAACGTCATTTCATTTCAACACCAATGCCTTATTATTGGTCACGAGCCACTACTACAACATTGGATAAATTGCTGGACGTGACACTTAAAATGTGATGGAGTTTTCATTGTTGTAACTTCAGAAGAGAAATCAAACCCCAGAACATTGGGAGTGTTGTTCTGTCGATAGTAGTTTTCACTTATTAGTAATGACTCACTCCTTCTTCTTGTGCTTCTTTGTGAAACTGGTGCCATACCCAACCTAAGTGGTTCTGCTTTATCATTCTTACACATAGTGAATGAGACTGTAAGGTTAAAGGGTTTTAGTTTAGTGGAAAAACTCAACCTGTGGACCCCTGTGGAAGGTTCTCAGCAGTCATGTCTTTTAGCCTGTTGTGCTAGCATTCTCAAGTTCCTTCCCCTGAGGATATAGATTTGATCGGTTAGCTTGGGCTGCCAGGTCTCATTTTTCACATAGTTCATTGTGGCCTGGACACACTCGACAGAAATTTAGTCAAACTGATGACAATAAATATTGATAAATCACAGTTTGATTGAAGGTGATTGGATCAGCATCCTTAGCTCTGGTTGTGTGCAACATTAGTCAAGTCAAATGTACCCAACTCAGTGACAACAGAGGCTGATGACATGACAACCCAGATTGAGACTTTAGTTTAGGGTTGGGACTGCCAAGGATGATAATGAGTCAGAAATCTCTCAAGTAGCATGCTAACAATGGGGCTATTAGCCATTTATGTTTACTTCCTTGATAGAGGACCAATAACCATTCCCAAGGTCATGGGTTTGACACACACACACACACACAAACACACACACAGACACAATCACTGAATTTGACATACCGTCAACTGAACAAGAGTCAGGTTATTTCGAACAATGGATAAGTGGTCCTTAAAAAAAAATTATAATAATATTTAGACTAGAGTATGTGACATGAGTGAATTCTGCTACAAATGTGCCAGCAATCATAAACTGTCCAGAAAAGTCACAGTAGTTATTTGTTGTATGTGGTATTTTGCTAGTCCTGTAAATAACCAAGGCACAGCTAAAAGGCACCAGTTAAGGACAGCCTTTTGTTAAAGGCTTTTTAAAAACAGTGACTCAACAGCATTATTAATTCAGACCCATGTGAGCTGTAAGTCACTGAACTTGGAATTTTCAACTCACTGAAACTTTGTGTGGTTTATCGAGCATGACACATTTCCGCTGAAATCTGATTGTCTTGGGAACGACTGCATAGATGTTTCTTTAACGTAAAGACAGAATAATGGAACTTGAAACGTAGCCACTCCCAAGTTTGTCGACAGTGGTCGAGCGGTAAAGGTGCTGATCTAATGGGACCATTTCTTCCACAAATAATTTCAGTTAACCACAAAGGGAAGACTAAAATCAGCATGGTCAATGGGATTGCTTCCACACTGGTTTCATCTCCATCATAACATCGTACAATAAAATCATAAAATTCTTAATTTAAAGAAACAATTGGATTGTTAATCATTTTAATACAAGTCACAGAAAATCCTCATTTCAGATTGGCTGGTAGGTGTCTAATATTTTGCTATAACAGGACATGCAAAAACTACAATTGATTCAATACATTATTAATCTCAGGACTCAATGTCTGGAGAAATGCTCATTACACTACGATTATCATTATGCATCCATCCACAGTAAAGCACAGATTTGCACTTTCATAGGTATGTACACACTAGGGTAACAAACCCATGATCTTGGTGTTGTTAGCACATTGGTCTACCAGTAAATAACAATAACAGCTCATTTTGGTTATATCCGCCTGTCATAAGGTATGGCACTACCCAAGTTCAAAAAGAAGGTGGTACTAAAAATAAGTACATTTCGTGACTAAGTAGGTGTTAAGTAAGGAATTGTGTTCGCTTATAAATGTTGTGCCAACTAATCTTCTTTCGCAACTCCTCATGTGTGCATGTTTTTCAAGTGTTTATAAGAAAAACATAATTTAGGAAATAACTGACCATTCTTGATGGACTGCAGAACTGATGCAGTTGAAAGAAGTTTTATAATTTTGTAAGTACTCTTCTAAGAGGTGTCATATACATTACATGTAAGTACCTCTTCTGTCTATGAACTGCAGTGTTTTACACTTTCCTCTCATGAATGAACAACCAATGTGAGTCACATTCAGTCTGTGAATTGTTTTGTTGATAATGCTATTTGTCATGAGTTGTAGTTATTGTTGTCTCAATGATTTCGTTTTTTTATGTTTGAGTCTTCCAAAGATAGGGACTTTAATTCAAGTCCTACACACATAGGACATAGGGCCTATTACACATTACGTTCCAACTTTGTTGTGATCAAAAGCTGTTTCAGACCAATGCTAGTTGCAGTAGTGAGTGTACAATCACTATTTATCACTATTTGTAGGACTTTACTGGACAGGCTTTTTCAGGAGTTCAGGAGCTCTCTTCTTTTTAGTCAGAAAATCAGAAGTCAGAAAATGAAGAGCTAACTTGATGTTTATCACAAGCTTGTACATTTGTTGTTAGCACTGTTTGTGACCTATATTATCTGTATTGCCATATTTTAAATAAACGAAACATAAGTGCTTTTTTAGTCATTATTAAGATGAAAGTAAACACTGTTGTTGGACTTTAAGGGGATAGATGGGGTACTTGCCATGCCTCTCTTTAGTTTTGATCTGATGACCTGAAACAAAATCAAACACAAAGCTAATGTATCCCTGTATCACA
Source organism: Sprattus sprattus (assembly GCF_963457725.1). Classification (NCBI taxonomy): domain Eukaryota; kingdom Metazoa; phylum Chordata; class Actinopteri; order Clupeiformes; family Clupeidae; genus Sprattus; species Sprattus sprattus. Next base: position 27,307,020 of record NC_137913.1, read on the forward strand.
GCGACAGTGATGTTTGCCCTGAACAGTTTTTGCTCTGTACTGCACTGAAATATGGATATCTTTTGCTTTTGGATTTCTTTGGAATATGACTGGTAAAATGTGTATGTTTGTAATTTTAATGTTTATGCAGGAGGTCTTCATCAACAATTTTATCTGAAATATTGACATGGCTGAGCGATCCAGCATCTCTGGGGCTGGAACCCAGATTACTGGCAGTTTATGCCATACAGAATGGACACGCTATTGGCAGATTCCACCTGCCTCTCGGCTCATTCAAGAGAGCTCTCTGAAACCCAACGCGTTGGATCATTTTAGAACAGGTCCATAGAGAATACAGCCAATGTAATTCTTCCTCCTAAATGACGTTTTTCTGGTGACAAAGAGTCTGCTCAGTTTGTTTGAAATATTGTGTGCCCAAGCTGGGAGTGAGCAATGCAGTTTTCCCCAAGGGCTTGGAGATGATGTCAGGACAATGAAGCTGTACAGTTAGCTTTTTGTTTTGACATAACAGTCCAGTCCAGTCCAGCCCAGTGATTTGAATCCGAGCCACTTTTTCAAGTGATATTGGAGCAGTTTGAGCAACTGTCAAATTATGAATGACACTGGTGCTGCTCTCTGTTGCAGTTTAAGAGAGGATTTCCCCTCACCCACAGCAGTCAGTGTCAGTTATCTGTCTGGTTGGATGATCTGTTAAGTTCTGTTCTATATACTTCTTGTGGTGTTCCAGGTTAATAATGTTGCACACTTTTTCAGTCTTGACGTGCATCCATGTTTCAGTTTCTCCTCCCTTACTCATAAGGGCATCCACTCCTCGAGGTCCTAATGGCCGCATACCTACAAAGGGTTAGGACTGAGGGCTCTAGTGCAGGTAGTGTTTAAAAGCTCTGGGCTCTTGGTATCACAGATTCTCTGAAACGTCCCCCAAGTGAAAATAAGTCCTTTTCAAATATGTCAGGACAGTTTTTATATTTTTGCAATTTTTATTTGCTTTTAAAATGTTTTACAGGTTACCAGTCATATGTCAAAGCATGAACATGGTATAACCACACACATATAAACAAACATAGGGTAAGTTATGCATAAGTACTTGTTTACACTATGCGTATGTACCCACATAGAAATACTCACAACCACAAAAAATAAATAAAAATAACATTTGAAAAACCCTCATGAACAGGGTCGGACTGGGAACGATTTTCGGCCCTGGCATTTTTCCATCTACACCGGCCCCTTATGGACCGACCGACCGACCAACCGACCGACCGAACCCCCCCCCCCCCCCCCCCCTTTAGCGCAAATGAGCCGAACCAACTTCAGCTAACCTACTTAAGAAAGACCTGTGAGCCGAAGTCAACATGTCGCGTTGGGCACAATTGAAAACCAAACGGCCTACCTTGACGCTGTCTTGATCGCGGGGCTTCTTGCAAGTTGCAATATTCCACATTAATCCACGCGGTTTAACATACCCGGACAGTCCTGCTGCTAGCAAGCAATGGATTATGTTTGCGTTAAGGAAGTAAAGCGGAAACGGGTCAAAAACTTGTCTATAGGAAGTCGAGACCATAATACCACGCACTTCATTACCACTAGTGGTCAGTAGATGGCGACTGTGCACTGCAAATAACAGCGTTAGCCACTTACTTACTTATGAATAGACTTGGAGGGGCGAGCCCTCCCGGAAGCCATAGAGAATGCATTGAGAGCTCTGTTTTGTGAAGTAAACGCATTTAACATGGGAGTCAATGGGAGAGGTCTGGGGCGATTTTCATTTCGCCCGTGGAGCCCAATGACCAAAATACTATGACTAAGCTACCGTAAATCCTCCAATTGTGGCCGGGGCTTGTATTTACTTAGGCTGCACAGCGCGCCGGCCTTTATTTGGGGCAGGCTTGTATTAGGGGCAGGCCTTTATTTCTTACAATCTTCTGTTATAGAATTGTATTATTTAAATAATGGGCATAATTGCAGTAGGCTAATATCATTCATTGCATATGCGTTCAGCACTGCCTGCACATCGTGTAGCGCTTTATGTGCGGTGTCAACGTAAACATAAACATCGGAGTTAACGTCTCTACTGTCAGTCACGAAAGAAAAGATTTCCAAAGCCTTGATTTAAATCATTGAGACACTCTATTATGCTTACCGCTGACTGAAAAGAGCTGGTTTGATATCCAGCCTAATTTAGGCTACTTTCTACATCCACCTGCTAGTCGTAGCCTATTGCATTCGTCTCGGGTCAATGTCAAATTTCTTTGCTGCTTTTTCTCCCGAATGTTCTTCAGCTATCAGCATACACCATCTCTTTGAATTTAATATCAAAGTTGCGTAAGTCTACTACTGCTTTATTATCCCTTCTGGAAAAAGTAACCTAGCCAACTAAAACGTTACAGCTATACGATACGTGCATTTAGGCTAAACCATAACAAATTGCCAGACGGGCCTTCATGAACAAGATAGGCTACTTTATTTTACCCCCGGCTTGTATTCGGGGCCCGGCCTTTATTTGTCCGTATGGACCACGACCCCGGCTACTATCTGGAGCCCGGCTTCTAATTGAATCCCGGCCTTTATTGGAGGATTTACGGTATACATGTTAAAATATTCAGAGACTACCCACACAGCAGGAGACTCAAACGCGGATCCGCATTCGAATCGCCAAACCCGCGTGACTGTCACATTCGTTTTGATGCCGTAGGACGGATCAGCGCCGCCTCCGGCCGGCGCAGTAAATGCTGCTATCGAACAGCAGCTCCTGAGCGGACCCACATCTGATCCGGGGGCCGGACGCGCCTTTGAGGACCGTTTTGGCTCCGCCAAGAGGATCAGGATCGGATCCACGAACGCGGACGCGCCTTAACGGCTGTAACGGCCGTGGCTACATATCAGAGCCCATATCAGTGGAATTTTTATTTGCCGCCTCTCATTGCTTCCAGATTTTCTTTGAAGTAGCCTATACCATTGAGCTGAGCCCTCTTAAGTAAGTGTATTGATATATTGCGAGATTCACAGTAAACATTTTCCTTTGTGTTTTTTTTTAATCATCATGTATATTAATGCTGTGTAAATAATATTGTTTGATATTGTATCATACAATTTATGCATCAGACTATTAGCTGATGTGATGATCATGTGAGGCTGAAGCTATTTGATTTAAAATGGGATAGCAATTTCGGCAGAATATGTTATGGTAGAGTGATTAAAAAAAAACACATTGTTATTAGGTCTGGTCTGTTTTAATGAGTTACTCATATGTAGCCTATGGTAGCGGCATGTAGCTGCTAGGTGCGATTGCAACATTTTGCAAGTTATTGCTAGTGAATGTGTTAATGTTCACGTTTGCAATGCAAACTATACATCAAGCTGATAATTTCGCTTGTACTGGTTTTTCGGTCAATAAAGTAGGGTGAATATTAGTCAATGAGCTTGTATGCTATGGTAGTAGTAGTTAGGCTACAATTTTAGCGTATTCACTCGAGGGAATTAGCATTATAATCTAGATGCATCTGGCGGCGATTTAATGCGCACCGCATTGCGTGTCTTTCAAGCGAGATGGACAGCAGATTACTTAGGGGCCGATCACACAGGAGGGTCCAGGGTCTACACTTATACATTATTATTGTGGTGGTGACTTGTTTAATTCGTTGCACATTATATATTAGTTTTAGTTTACTATTGTCACATGGTATAGGATAAGCCTGTGGCTAGTTAACTTGGGGGCTAAGAGGTTGGTAATGACTAGCATTGTAATGTATTGATATTTATGTATGCTATTGTTATTTATTGTAGGTTAGGATTCTCAGTGCCTTGTCAACTGCTGTCTTCCAGGTGTGTCATTGTTTCGTTTATATTCCTATTTGTTTGTACACTCATTTTGTTTAGTTAGCTTGTCATGCTAGGTTTCGCTAGCATTTATGGTATGGTTTTGGTGTGGGGCTAGGCTACTCCCCTAGCCTTGTGTAACGGAAGTTCGCGAGTTTTCGTGTAGGACTTTTTGAGGGCAGACTGTTAAGTTTGTATTTGCTGTTCGTGGCCTGTGTGGTTGTATGCCCTGTCTCTTAATTCTAAGGAAGAGGGTAGGATTCTCACTGCCTTGTCAACTGCTGTCTTCCAGAACAATAAATATTCAAAACAGAGTCGTGTGTCCGCTTGCCAGCACAACACAACGCAGAGTGAACAAGCCACCGGTTACACTTGGGACAGGACCCGCCTAATGTGTTGTAACCATGTGAGTTATCTAGTGAAGTGTTGATTTGGGAATGTTTTATGTGTAACTCGTCTTTTTTTGTTTTCATAAACATACAATCTGTCTGTTTGATTACAGGTGCAGTCAGAAAAAACGCTCTGACACGGTCCGCTACGGAGGCTGAGGTCACGCGACACATTATAAGGTGGTTCAATCCATAGATATCTTAGATAAAGGCTAGATATCCTGCCTGCGTTTCTGGCCGACGGAGCCGAATGTCCGCACATTTCGGCCATTTTGAGGACAGTATAGCTCACTCCCCCTTAACATTGTGTTGGTAGTGGTACTTTTTAAGTAACCAGAACTTGCTCAATTTTCAACCGATTTTCAAACGGGTTGGTTTGTTATAAACGTAAGATATTTCTTATGGCACTTCATACTTATGAAGAATTATAAACATGGGTTTTCATATGAAAATAACATTGACAGGTCTCGTTTCAAGGGAGTGTTCAATAGAGCAGGTTGTACAAAATTCTGGCATCTTCATTGGCAATAGTCAGCAATTTCCTGTCGAAATCATAATGTAAGATGTTTAACAAACCAACCCGATTGGAAATCATGTGCAACTTCAGCTTTATTATGTGCAACTTAAGTTATATTGAAAAGAAAGAACAATTACTCGCCAATTGATGTAAAAAGACTGATACACAATAGCCGTGATACACAATTAAGCTGCACATTTCAACATGTTCAAGCATCCAGAATTATTACCAAGGTAATGACGATTGTAAATCAAGTCATATGTAAATCCGTCAAAATTTCCGCGAGATAAGAGTGTAAACGACTGTGAAGATCACTGACGTTACCTAACGTACCACTGATCCCTACCAGAAGCATACTGTCCTCAAAATGGCCTCCTGTGCGGACATTCAAGAGTCCGCCATAATCCATCTAGCCTTTATCTAAGATATCTATGGTTCAATCTGACTGGGGATCGGGCCACGAGAAGACGTGCCGTGCCGTCCGCACTTGAGTCCCCACACACGGAATAGCCTATTAAATCGAATCGCCTGACTAAATCAACTGTTGAATAAACTTTTTTATTGCACTTCTCGTCATTCATCAGTTATTCATTTTATGATAGTTAAGCTGTGCTTATGGACAGATATAATGCAAATTGTAGAAACAGGGCAAAGTAGAATAAGGAGACAACTTAGACTGTTTGTGGCGCAGCATTTCATTGAAGTTGAATAGGCAAGGTATTTGATGTCTGCAACGTCCTAGGCCTATTATTATTATTATTATTATATAGCACTAAATATAGGCTATTTCGATGCTGTTTGAAGATGAGGGTATAATATAAACAAATATTCCTACTTTCATTATCTACATTAGGCTACAGGGTTCTCTAGGAATAGGTTTTGACATAATCTCACAATGAATGTAGGCTAGGCTACTAAACAAAAGAATATGTACAATATACCTCCACCTCCGCGGAGGTAATAAGGTGTTAAGCGCGGATGCGGATCGGATTCAGTGCAGTGCCACGACGGGTCCGCGAGGTATGCACGGATGCGGACCGGATACAGTGCGGAGCCACGGCGGGTCCGCGAGGTATGCACGGATGTGGACCGAATTCAGTGCGGAGCCACGGCGGGTCCTCGAGGTAAGCACGGATGCGGACCGGATACAGTGCGGAGCCAATGCGGGCTCCACTACCGCCTCCGTACCGGATCTGTTAGACTGTGCAAGTGGACCCCGATACGGGTCTGTTTCGCGGGTCCGTTGCGGAACCCGCGACACCTCCGCGGCGGATCCGCTGCGGTGTCCTTTTGCTGTGTGGGTATTCACATAGTTTAAAGAAATAAGAAAGCTTTGGGCCTAAACCAACTACTGCCATAGTTATTTATTTGAGGGGCATATCCTGAAGGAGAAGCAAAGACAGAAATGTAAGTTTTTCAAAACTATTTATTAAAATGCAAAACTCAAGAGGGTATGTTGTATGTTGTCTTCTTATCTTAACCTGCAGTAAATAAAAAAAAATGGAATTTAGCTTAACAAATACTGACACCCCATGTTAAAGTGGATTTGTGTGGGTTGCATGAATAAGATTCTTCATCAACAGGTCAAACTACATGTATTTACAGAACTTCTCATCTTCTCTAAGAAATAAGAGTAAGAAAAAAATAAAATAAATGGTATTGAGCTTAAGATATACTGACACCCTGTGTGTAGTGTGTGTGTGTGTGTAGTGTGTGTGTGTGTGTGTGTGTTCACTTTCTCAGGGATGGCCATGTACATGTTAGGCGATGAGTAGACGTCTCATTAGGCTGCTCTTTTCGGCCACCATGTCAACAACTTCGTCAGTATCCAAGGACATCAAAATGTCTTTTTCACATGACATTAGCATGAATGCCTCCAGGTGGTCCTGGGCTGTAGTGCTCCGTAATCGGTTTTTGATGAACTTCAGAGTAGAGAAGCTGCGTTCACAGGCCACTTGGGTGACAGACAAGGTGAGAAGGAATTTGTATCCCAGTCCAATAAGGTGGTAAGCATCCGTTAACAATTTGTAGCGAGAAAGGATGTGATAACAGCACACTGGACAGTTTTTGCATGATGTGCAGGCCTTGGTCAACACTTGGAATTCCCCTTTACATTGGTCCTCCTGTCCATAGTCATCATCGTCAATCTCAGTGCTGGTTCTCACCGTATATTCCTCCGAAACTGACAACTTCAGTCTGTCCCAATGACAAGCCAGACTTTCCAGCTCTACCTTAAGGGCATCTGCAGTAGCACAGCTGTCATATCTGAGAAGCTGTTTACTCAGCTCCTGGAGCTGAGCTGCCTGCACACCTTTAGACTGTATTTCTACAAAGGAGCGTGGGTCAAGAAGGCACAATTCAGCATACAGTTTACCATTTTTTTCAAACCGCCGGCTTATGCTCTCTGTTACTGTGTCCAGGATGACATTATGGACTTTGTTTTGGTAGGTGGTGTTGCTGTCAGATGTGGTCTCATCCTCAACCATCTCATCAAACATTCTCTTCTTCTTTCTAGGTCTTTTCCATGGCAGTGCATCTTCAACTTCTTCTTCACAGTCCTTCTCTTTTTGAAGCTTGTCATTTGCCCACGCGACGAAGACATCTGCTGACCTCTTAACAGATTCAAAATCCCTTGCAAACTTTCTGAGGTTCTCCTGAGTGCCGGTGACGAGGCGATGAGCTGTGACAAGATTCATTCCCGATGTCTGCAGGTATTTGGACAGAGCAGATGTCTGTCCAAAGATGCGCAGGAAGATGTGTGCTGTCAATATAGTTTCATATTTCAGCAAATTCTCCACATAGCCTTTTGCCTTTGTGCGCACAGTGGTTGCCATGTGGGTGTTGTCTCTGATGGCAGTGAGAGTTAAGACAACACTGACATATGCACAATTCTCAGGGACACCATACGCTCCAAATATTTTGGTAAGGGCGACGTCCTTGGCCCACCACCTTGTCTGCCCGATGAGTGTGAGGCGCTTCAGGTGAGTACCAGCTACCTCTTCCCAAACACCCATTCTTTGGTGGGATTCTCTGAGGAACACGGCAATGTCGTTTAATAGAGAGAACAGGGAAGCACTCTCTATGACCACACCTGTTGTGTCTGCAAGAACCAGGTTCAGGATATGGGCGTAGCACCAGACGTGCACTTGCCCTGGGGCATGAGATGAAAGCAGAGTTGAAAATCCTCTATACTCCCCTTGCATGTTTGCTGCCCCATCTGTCGCGTTACCTGCACACAGCTTCAGGTCGATGCCCATTTGTCCGAGGAGATTTTGGATCAAGTCAACGAAGTACTGACCAGTGGAAGCCTTGCAATTGATCACACCGATCAGTCTCTCATGAATAGAATCAGTTACATACCTAATGACGACGGAGCACTGGTCATGTGAAGATATGTCCTGTGTTGTGTCAATTTGAATGGAGAACATCTCTGCTTGTCTCACCTCAGCAGCAACCTTATCTTGAATGAGGCGACCAATAACCCCTATTATTGAGTTGACAGTTGTCTTGGACAGGAAAGTGACCAGTGACCCTCTACCCCTCACAGTACTACCTGAGCCATGTAGCTTTTTGCTGGATTCAATGCATTCATGCACATGTTTTTGCAAGCAGGGGTCAAACTTACCCAGCAACATCACAAGTTCCAGAAACGTTCCGTGGTCCATTGTGGCATCGTCAAGGCTGTATGCTGCCTCGGATATCCCTCCTCCTCGAAAGCTGAGCCCACGCTTCCCAATGACTTTCACAATCTCCACGAGTCGTTCCATCACTTGTCGGCGCTGTTTCACTTGTTCGCGTCTTGCGGACACCTGCTGCTGACACAACAAGGATGCGATGTCCCTCCTACTGGTCCATAGCAGATACCCATCAGCGCATTCTCGGTGCTGCACACTTCGCTCATGTTCCTCGATGCGCTGTTTGATATGACGCCAGTCCCCCATACCTTTTGTGAACGGATTGCCTTCAGAGGAAAAGGCTAAGCAGAGTGAACAAAATGCTGTGCGTGTGATGTCGTTGTAAGTTAGCCAGGAACGTTCAGTACCATTCCTGCAACACAGCCACTTATTCAGGATTTTTTTTGTGTTCGGTGTTGGGTGCTTTTCAAAAAACAAAGACAGCTCATTTTGGGTAGGGCGGGTGAAATAATGCATTGCTGGCTCGGCCTCAGACGTAGCTGAAGGGACGTTGACAGTGGAAGCACTACAACGATCTAATTCAGGTTCTTCTGACATCTCATGCGCATCATTTCCCACGCCCTGCTCACTGGACAGGGAATCCTCCAATTCCGACCCAACATAGACATCATCAATTGGCTTGGAGCCTGGACTAACCTCTCCAGTAAAGTCCTCAGTTTCGTTGGTTGAAGTAGCATTTTCGCCGGTTGTAGCAGTAGGGACGCCGGGGGCACTAGCAGCAACGGTTGAAGCACTGGCCACAGCAAACAAGCGATCTATTTTAAAACATCCAGACGCCTCAGCTTGTAGAGATTTCTGCCTTTTGTCTCGAATCTTCTCCGCTCCCCCTTTCTTCTTTTTGCCAACTCTTTCCATGATTTTTAGCCCATCCACTGAAATTAAAATATAAGCGAAGCAACATCTGCAGCATCCATGGACTGTTAACTTTCGCTGTTAGATGTATAATCCCATCGTGCACCGCAACATATTTTTGCAAAATATTCGAACATAAATTCGCCAAATATAAGAAGAAAATCGTAGTTTAGTTTAAAGAAAGCATTTTAGTTTTATTTTAATTTAGTTTGTTGCAATGATTGTACAGTTTGAAGAAACAGGATTTTACAGTTTGAAGAAATAGAAAATTATACCATATACCTACCGTCACCTAGATGTGCATGACAAGGAAGCGCTATATATAGTGGATGCACCATGATAATAATTTGACGTTAGGTTCTTTCTTGGGCTCTTTGAGTTATCCGTATTGACAGGTAGGTAATGCGGTCGTATTATAAGTGTTGAGGCCGGTATGATTGAAGGAGGGCCGGCCCTCGCACGCCGAAATGTGGACCGGCCCTTCTGGCAAATGCCCGGTATCACAGATTACCAGTCCGAGCCTGCTCATGAATAAAAACATACAGTATATGCTAAAAGTATTATTCTTTTACCCATTTCATTGTCATCAGCTCCTTTTGGTGCCATTTTACAGATCAGTCCCACAAGGTATGTGTGTTTCGTGGTCAAGAGAATATGAGCCTTTTTTAACTAGATCCTCACTTCAAATAACTTTAAAAAGTAATGGGTTTGGAAAACGATTGAAGGAAAACTCTGATGCAACCTATTAACATTGTACAAATATGTAGACTATTCATACCTCAATTGAAATGGCAACAAAAACATAAAGTGACTGAATTCCTACTGATTCCTGTTAAAATAGGGAATGATTATTGGGTTATTGCTTATTATGAATATATCTCATAGATCTCACAGATATTTGAACTTTTTGTTATTAACCATTTGTATTGAAGTGTGTCTGGGTAAAGTGGAAACAAGCCTTCCAAAAAAATTGAAACATAAACAAATATCATATGAAATAACTTTGATAGTATTTTTAACACTTTTGCTAACCTAATGCTTTGGCGACACACTAAGGAATGATTACTTCTGTTTTGTTCAATTCCCCTTTTCTTCCAATTTACATCATGAGCTTTAAGATTGTCCCTTCCATACAGTGTAGTCAATACTTAAATACTTAGTGGTTGCGACTGATCTGCTCCCTTTTGATTTGTCTTGTCCAGGTAGATCTACACCTGCATCTTCTGCAACTTATTTTCTTACTTCCTAGTCACTTAAAGCAGTCATAAGTCATTAGTTTTGAGTTATTTTTTTAATAAAAAACCTCAGTGGCTGGTATAAATTATTAAATCCGTGGATGTCTGTAGAATTGATGTGAAGCAATCAGCTACGATTTCTCTGAAATTCAGCCCTTAAGAACAATCTGGCAGATTTAGAGCTGCTATTTAGCGTTTTTAAATTCTGGTCTAAGTAAAGAACGAATCCCAGATGATAAAACTTTCATGAACGCCAGAATTGTCCCGGAAACTTAATAACTTCTTCTTAACTGGTTCTTAACTGCATTCCAGAATGAGTCCCAATGTGTGTAAAATGTTGATATTACATATTAAACAAATCAAATTGAGCCCAAAGAACACTGATGCATACCACATGTGTACAGGATATTGAAAACATGTTCATTTTGTGTTTACCCAGTTGTCCCCATCAAATTAGGAAAAGTAATTAAATATGAAGCAGAAAAATGTATGTCAATCATTTATTTAAAGACGTTAAACATTGAATATGGTGAAATTGACTCCAAAGATAATAGAAGTGAAAATAGGAGAGTTATTTCTAACAATTTTCAATTAATGAGACAGATACCAATCAAGTCCTCTTCTTTGTGTTAATACAGAACATTTGCAAGGATTAAATGTTTGAAAGTTGTCATTTGGGGATAACCCCTCAGCCCTTTTCATCCAAAGTATGCAACTCAAAGTGCTTTTACATTTTAGAAAAAAAATTATAAACAATAATTAACAAAGATAAATCACACAATCCTAGGGCCAAAAAACAGGGAAAGGATGGATAAGATAAATAATTACAAATAGAGTGTAAGAGTTGCTTATCATTCGCTAGATAGAAAAGGTATGCCTCTCTATTACTTTTTTGCAATTCACAGAAGTTCAGAAGTAGAGAATTGTATGTCTCATCTTGTGTCTCAATTCAGGGTGTCTACAGGTATCAACAAATTAAATTTAAGACTTTTTAAGACTTTTTAATACCACTTCTTAATGAAATTTAAGACCAAACTTACGATGGAAAAACAAATCAAAAGGGAAAATATACAGTAATCTTTCCAAGTAAACACACTGATGTCTGATAATAACCGGTTGAGTTTAAGAACATCGGCTAAATGTGTGTAATGCGAAAAGAGAACACAAAAATGTCATTAGTCCTCAATTATATTTATTATTTTCAGAGCATTTAGGTCCCATAAACAAATGCTTATAAAATCAAGTAAATAAATAAAAAATACTGTTCCTTTCGAACAAAATAATAAATACAATAACTACATAAATAAATTGCAATTTAGACATCCTTTGATTCAACCAAAATCAAAAGATAATAATAATAATAAACAAAACACTGACCTGGCACTTGAGAAAGCCTTACCCATTTATAACAATGTGCATGTGCACAAATGAACATAAAAACATGGAACAGTGAAAAAGAAGGTAAGGCAGAGGTAATGCCTAATTTGATATTATGGCATATGCCTCAGTTCTGCCGATTTATCTTCCAGCTCTTTCTCAACCTCTTTGAGTTCTGTGAGCTTTTCCTTGTGTCTTCTTCTGAGGATGTTTGATTTGGTTATTAGCTGGGCCATGAGTGTGCCTGATTTTCCTTCAGCTTGTTCTGCTAGCTTGTCAGCATCTTTTTCCAGGCTGTTTGCTACCTCAATTAGTGTCTTCTTCTTTGTTTTGAGCTGCTCTAGGTGGTCTTCTGCACCTTTTCTCTTTTCTCTTTGAGCATTGCTCGCATGCTTCCTCTTTTCCTGGTCCAGGTGTATCCGGTACTGAGACCTAGCTGAAGCTGCAGCTGCCAAAAGCTCCTTAGACAGAGGTACTTTGAGAACCCCCCCACAGACAGAGACATAGTCACAGATCATCCTCTGAGCAACCACTGTGTCCTCCTTCATGTTGTCTGCCTCTACCTCCTTGTTTACAGAAAAGCCCCTCTCAACCGTTGCTTGGCCATGGGAGAGAAGCAGAAGTTTCCTGCAGAATGCCCAGAGTTCAGGGTAGGATTTATGGAGGAGTCCATGCAAGAAAACGTCCAGTCTTGTATGCATGGGTTGGAAAGAGGAGAATGACTCATGTTTTGCCTCCAGAGACATGAAATTTCCAAATTGTTGGACAATCACATCACCTGTTGCAAAACAGATTAACAAGAAATTATATATATATTTTAAATCAATGCAATGAAAAAGTTTAGACAGACAAACCACAAAAAAATGTACATTCTGACTTCTAAATCTTAAGTACCAGCAGAGGCGCCTCCTGACAGCTGGTTATCATGCAGAAACCTCTGAACAACTCCTTTCATTCTTTCATAGCACAAGTCGGGGTCTGAGAACATGTTCGTTGGGTCCAAACATGCCATCTGCCTCACAATGGTGTACTTCAGTGGGCTCTTGTCTTGCATTTTCTTGACAATATTGGTCAAACAGTCCATGCAGTCCTTTCTAAATGCCAACAAACTGAGCTCACCTACGCTGCTCTTGGGGCTACTCTGGAGTTCCTAACAGGAAGAGGGGAGGAGGGCCTGTGAGACTGACTAAAAGTTTTATGCAAAAATAAAGTTTTGATTTCCTGTACCTTAACCATTGTTTGATATTTGACACCTTTGCCTTTACCTTTAGGACCAATTCTGCTCCTAATCCAATGTCCACAGCCTTTAGGCCAGCTCTTGCTTCCTTGGCAGTTGTGTCCAGTTTGACCATTTGCAGTGCTGTGATGTCATTAAGGATCTCTGCCTTGATGAACCTCTTCAGTAGGCTCTGAGAACAAATACAGTACAAATAACAATATAAATAAAAAAAAGTGTTTGAGGGTTGAGTTAAAATTTTCATTTCATACACTTTCTCCATGCATGTTATACATTACCTTCATGAGAACAGCCAGATCTTTACCGATGAATGGAATCACCGGCTCATCTGTCTGATACTTAGTCAGAAATGTGGTGAAGGTCCTAGAGACAGCCATAAAGAAGTGCAGCTTGGCCATTATGAGAGGGTCATTCCGTGCCTCTGCAAGAGTGTCATAGGAGGATGTTCTAGGGTTTGGAAGCTTTTTCTGTGTCACTGCATCCACATACTTCACCATCATTGGCCATATGGTGATAGCCCTGTCGACAACGGGTAGGTTTTCGATCCAGCGATGCCCACAGAATGGTAGGGGAAACACAGATGACTTGGTCAAAGAGCAGAAATCTTCTCTTCTAGCAGGGGTATTGTGCAAGAGTGTATGCAATGCCCTGAGCACTTTCTCCAGCTGCCAGACAGTGAAGCCACATTTAAAGGCATTGTGGAGTGTGTGAAGCCCACAGCTCCCCACCACAATCAGCTGGGCATCTCCAAATGTATCTGCATGCTCCTGTTGGAGCATTGAGAAAAACTTCCAATTGACATTTGGTCCATCCATTGAGATAGAAACCAAATGTCTCAGGTCAAGCTGCTGCACACACTCCTGGAAATTGAAAAAAGACATTACAGACATTAGCCATACAACAGTTAACACATTAATTTCTGACACACCACTACTTCAGATTAATGTCAGACTGGATAAGATAAGATTTAAAAAAAGAATGAATACTATTTCACAAAATAAGCAGTCAGCCATCCCTATAGCCATATTGTATATATTATTTAAAGTTATTGGCATGTTAAAACCAGACTATCTTTCTAAAACTAAAGCTGGCTGTTTTTTTATTTCTTTAAATTCATTTGATTTTAATTTGTCTAATTAATGTATATTATCATATCCATAGTTGTTAATAACTTGACAATCAGTAAAGCTTAGACTAACTATATAATAACATACCAAAGGTTAGTTAATAATTAAATGTATGGCATACTTACTTTGAAATGCTGAAGTAGGTCCTGGGCAGTTGCGTGGCCCATGAACTGTGATCCGTAGAACCTAGACTGGACATGGTCATTTAACCAATAACGCACATGCAAGTCCATTTGTTTGGTTTTGGTTGTCTGGTTCAGTGTCTCATCGAACATGACAACAAACGCACCGCATTTTTGAACTTCATTGACGAGCTCTTTTTTTATATACGGCGCCAATCCAAATTTGGCAACGTATCTGGTCTTGTCTTTCCCGCATGTAAAAGACTGTACAAGGGCAGAATCTGGGAACATCGCTTTAAACAAGTCATCAATTCCGTCATTGGACCTGCAGGAATGGTGGCTTGTCACGGTCCTCATCACCCAAATCACCTCTGCTCGCAGTGTCGGCGTAGAGCCACAAATTGCGCGGTCAGATGGCATGCTTGTAACAGGCTGTGGATTTCCTATTGCAGCACTAGCGTTGTCAATTACATCATTGCTAGCGGTGGAGCAGAAGCTAGTAATTGTAGGCTGCAGGCGTGCTTTTGAGTAAGCTTTGTGTTTCTGGCTCTGGACATGGGATTCCACCGCTCTGATCCCCATTGTCCCAAGTTTGAAGTTTTTTTTACACACAGTGCACCGAGCTTCATAGGCGCTACCAGGCACCGACCTTAACCAGTCATACTCGTCCTTCTCGAGCCATTTATCATTAAATTTACACTTACCCATGTTTCTGAGTCGAGTGGCTATATCGTAGTGAGGGGGTCTAAATCGCGCCAAAATCTATACACGAACAGGCTGGAGCCCTGGCTAGATGATAAACCAATAAACAGGAGCCCTGGCAGGTGGCGTAATCGGGGGGTGGGGTTAATATCCCCTCAAATCTAGGCTACGAGAATCAGCACTAACAAATGCAAGAAGTTCCGATCATTTGAACGACAGCAAGAAAATAACATTTGCAATTAAAGTGTACAATGGAAACATAGGACATTGTTCGTGTGTTACTACTCAAAGCATTCCAGGGATTGAGGTACAGTGGCAAGTTAGCGATCAAAGCAACAGGTAGACCACCTACCAAAATGAGAGCAACAGTAACGTTAGCTACCAATGGAGTTGAATGAATGATGTGCTAACGTTCACATATTAGAACGTAACGTAAATGTAAAACGTTTTTGTTTTTTTGCTGTCTCACACTGTGATAAATATGTTTAAGTGACCTCCGGATAAATATGTTTAAGTAACCTCCGTTTAATTTCCATAAACTGTTAGTTCGTTGTAAGGTTAGGTAAATTTAATACATTGCTAGCAGGCGGAAATAGCACTGACAGGACTAGAAAGCTAGTTAGCAGGCTAGCCAGCTATTAGGCTATCTAATCACTTGTATGTAGACGCTTTAGCTGCGCAGTAGTCTACGCTCTGACCTAACCAAAGACAACGCAGCGCAGAGGCTACCGGACATTTTTTTTTTGACCTGGCAGAACAGATTGCCCGCATTTTTGCACTGACATGGCACATAAATATTTAAGACCAATGCAATCTGAATTTAAGACAATTTAATACTTTTTAAGGCCTTATTTTGATGAAAATTCATTTACGACTTTTTAAGACTTTTTAATACCCCGCGGCCACCCTGCAATTTCACCTACTGCGACCTGGTGGCCAAAACATTTTACCACGCAGGAGTTTCCTGTTAATGTAATGCACTAATATTTCAATGTTAAAATTGTGGGGTTGGCATTGTAAATGTAACCGTGGCAGCAGCGATGCCATTGTTCTCAGACCCACTCCTGTGGGCAGTGCAGCACACTCACCAGCTTTTCTTCTTTGCTGCCTGGCTCAGGGTCCGACTTGTAACCCCATCTGAAATTCACACAAATCAGTCTCACTCACCACTTGCCACAAGTTTTTCTTCTAGACTAGAGGTTTCGGTCTTGCTCTGTAAGAGTCACTTTTCGCACAGTACTCACGAGGCTGTAGGTGGCAGGCAGGCAAAAAGGGTCTCCTTCCGGAATCCTAGGAGCTGATGGCCAAACTTCATGCCTTTATCATGCATCAGGTTGTACTCGATGTACCTGAAAGAGAATTGGAGTTAAGATGTGTCCCAGCAGAGAAACTAAAACAAACAGAGTCATTTGGATTCCATTCATCATTCTAACACATATGGAATTTCTGAGTGAGAGGTTAAATGTAAATTCCTATATTTATTATATATTTATAAATAGGCATAAAATAGATTAACCTAAATCAACATATCAATGTAGCTCTTGAAAATTACCACAAGAACAGCAGCAATAGGTACTGAAGAGGGGAACTGTTCTTTGTCCAACCTGGCATTTCGAATCTGTTGCCATGCCACCTCCTGGTCAGTAAAGGCATCGTGGATGTGTTTCTTCAGGATCGGAAGGAAGGCTGGGAGGATGGCTTTCGCGCAGGATACCACAAAATTGTAGTTTTCCTCCTTCTCAGATGTCAGATTATCAAAGAAGATTCCCCCTAGCCCACGACTTTCTCCTCGGTGTGGGTTGAAATGGTACTCGTCACACCTGTCACAATTAAAGTCCTATTATACTAAGCATCATCTCTCAGTGAAGCTTTACCCCAGTGGTTTGGGCATCCTGAAAGCACCGCAAGTCATAATACATTTCATTGAGAAATATTTGTGACTTCCTCACCACTTCTTGTAGCATGGGTAGTTGCTGGGATCGTGTTCATCACACGCTGCTTTCAGAGTCTTGTGGAAATGGGTTGCATCCTCTGGCACCAGAAAGGAGGGGTTGATGTCCATCACACCTCCATACCAGCCCACCTCATGGCCTGAACAACACATAGTGGACCCCATTGGTGGAACTTAGTTTTATTGATCTTGAATTTGACGATGACAGATATGTCCAAATCATGCATTCAGCGCTAATGGGGCTACTCACCGTTGCTTTGTTTCATTACCATGAAACGCAGGTTGAAGTGGCCTATCGGGACGTGGGGGTTATTGGCATGAACTACACAGGTTGTGGAGATACCAAGGAAATTGTGATCTTCTCTGAAAGCTGGAGATTTAAATACAAAATGTAAGTAAGGATGTTGTGTAAGAATACAAAATAATAAATAGAACTGTGAATACCAGGTTTTTGTTTTTTAAACCTCCACAGCAGCCTTGACATGCTGTGAAATGTAAACATCATAGATAGTGAATAACGTGGCTGAAGAAGCAACCCCTACTTTCATCCAAGCTGGTGGTAATCTTGGCTGCTTGGTGCAGGTGCTTGACTGCAGCCATAGGGAGCTTACCAGATATTACTGAAACATCCACGTTTGTCTTCGAGAACACGTCCCCCTCGGACAATACTGCCGTTACCCCGCCACCACCTGGACATACACCATGTTTCTTCACATTCTGCTACTGTGCATACTTCACCTTAAAAACTAAATTCTGAAGTTCCTTTCATTTGAGTTCCTCATTTGTAGACCCACATTTACTTTTCAAGATACAAAAAATACATATAAGAAATACAATCAAGAAAGGCACCCTTCTAATAAGCACAAAGCATATCTATCATAAGTAAGGTGAATGTCTACAATTACTCCTGCCCCATGAGTATAGAAGTGGTTCTATCTGACTCCACCGTTACCTTCTGCTCGCTTCCAGGTGTCCAGTTTGAACTTGGCGCTGGGCTCATTTTTCTGGAGCTCCTGCCACAGCTCCTCCCGGACCTTTGCGAACAAGTTCAGGATGTTGATGGCCTGTTGCTTGGTACTGGAGCTGAAGCTAGTAGGGATGCAGTCCTGGAAGAACGACATCAACTTTTGCTTATTCATCTCCTCCATGACCAAAGCTCTGAGTTTGTGATGGATGATGGCTATAAACTGCAAATCTCTTGACAGTTCCCCTTTCTTTATCCTTGTTGAATCAGAATCATTATGTGTCATATTCCACGTGACCTTATTGGGCAATTCACAGGGTTTTTTTGGTTGGCTTCTGAGGACCAATAAACAGGTCTGTATCTGCATTTTATGTTCCAGTGAAGTCGGATTCCAGGGGAGTAACTAACATCCAATGGCATGACTAGAGAGGTTTCGACAGAGGACTTTATGTGTAATTTGAACTTGTTAACCTTCATGTTGTGTCACAGTCGAACCATTTTGAAACTTGTAAAAAAATATATTTTCTTTCATCTTACAGTTTTTCCTAATTGTTAACACACGTTTTTCAAAACAATAACGGCACACACACAACTGATGGCTTCGTAATAAACAGGGAAAAAAGCGTTTTGTGCCCACGCCATTTCCTAGGCATGACACTAGACTCGAAGGTCAGTCTGTCTCAAGACCGAATAAAAGCCCTTAGATCCTGCGTACATCAGTTCAAGCTAGGGCAAAGAGTCTTCTCAAGACCTGTCCTGTCTTAAGACCAAATAAAAGCCATCAGATCCTGCGTACATCAGTTCAAGCTAGGGCTCCAGATGCAGGAAATCCCTGGCAATCTGGAGAACACCTTAGTTCTTTTCAGCGGCGGGCCCAATGGGCATAGTGACACGCCGTGTATTGGTAACCACAGATGCCTCCACAAGGGAGTGGGGCGCGGTCTGCAAAGGGAGATCTGTGAAAAGACGCTGGTCTGCAGCGGAGGCCGAGTCACATATAAATGTATTAAAACTGCGTACGGTTTTCCTAGGGCTGCGGCAAATTCATCATGTGCTGGGAAGCCCCGGCGTACCAAGGAGAAGTGCGCTCTCTGTCGCTGTATTATTGGGCAAACCGCCTGCTCCTGTGGGCAGCAGCTCACATCCGTTCCCTCAGAGCAGTTCATATTCCAGGCCACCTCAACTAAGGGGCAGACCTGTTATCGAGGGGCAACCCTCAGGCGGCAGACTGGTGCCTCCACCCTCAGGTGGTCGATCAGATATGGCTGCGCTTTTACAGGGCTCAGGTAGATCTGTTTGCCAACAGACAAAACACCTGCTGCCCGCTCTGGTTTTCGCTGGGGGTGGATACGCCGAGCCACCAGTGGCCGAGCTTGCATCTGTACGCTTTTCCCCCGAGCCCTCTCCTCCAGCAGGTGTTGGGCAGGATAGCGGACGAGGGCAGAGAGTTACTGTTATTGGCCCCCCACTGGCCCAATCAGCCGTGGTTGGCGGATCTGAAGAGAATGTTGGTGCAACCGCCTTGGGAGCTGCCTCTTCGGAGAGACCTCCTATCCCAGGCGCACGGAATGATCTGGCATCCCCGACTAGAGCTGTGGCAACTCAGAGCCTGGCACCTGAAAGGAGCAGGCTCTTAGCTTCAGGTCTGTCAGACTCGGTGGTGGCTACAATACAGAGTGCTCGAACGGTGTCGACCCGATCTCTTTATACGCTGAAGTGGCCCAGTTTCGATTCGCGGTGTGTCGCGCATCAATGCGACCTCGTCAACTGCACGCTTGCCATCATATTAGAATTCCTACAGCCAGTGGCGTTTTTTACATGGATAGGAAAAGGCAAAAATCCGTCAGGTGCCAAATTTCTGAAAAAAAAAGAAAAGAAGAAGAGGAGAAACGAGCAAAACATAAAGGTATGCCACTATGCTCTCTCTGTTTGATTACGGTATCCATGAAGGGATGAAAGGCTAATGCTAATTGGTGGTAGGCTATAACTCTTACATTTGTTAGCCTGCCATTCTGCTGCCTATGATTATATAACAATAAATCGGTTTTAATTCAACAAACACAAGATCTAATTTCGCGATAAGACTGTGCTTTGCAACAAAACTGTTACACGTTCAGTTTTAGGTTCATCATTGACGTTGGACCGTGTAATTAGCCAATGGAATGTTCATATCATCTGTAGGCAGTTTCAAAGACGGAACATTTTTTTTCGTGACAAAGAAGTTAATATAGCGTTTAATGACAGATATTTAGCATGTAGGCAGTAAGGGCATGTTTATTCCCATTGATTCCCTAAAGTGTGTTATTTAAACTTCTCTGTAAAGGATTTGTGCAACTGCGATAGGGAACATCTCGGTTATAGATATAACCTCGGTTCCCTAAGCAAGGGACCAGATGTGATAACGTTGCGTGCACAGTGCGTGTTTTTCTTCTGGTAGACTCAAAGGCTCAGAGTCTTCAGAGATCGTGCGACGTGATCACCCCCAATGTATGGGGACCTGAGGGGGCGGGCTCAGGGCAGTGATTTGTCGCAATTCGGCCTCCCGGCGTGAATAGAAAGTGCTTCGATTGGTCAATGAACAGGTCATTTCCCATCCATCACATCTGGTCCCTTGCTTAGGGAACCGAGGTTATATCTATAACCGAGATGACTTCCTCTCCTCCAAGATTCTGCGGCCGTGTGGGTGACGCAGTTTGAAAATTTAAGTTATGGGAAAACTCTGTGTTTTCGGGACATTAACGTGCTTCTGGGTCAAATTCTGACAAAAGAGACTGTCAGGACGATTTTAGACAAAGCTGACATGGAGGCGGTGATGGGGAACCCCATGATAGATGACACGCCTTTCAATGAATAAAGGAACAAGGTGTGGCAAGCATTAAGGGAAACTTAACAAATTCTCTCTTACAAGCATGGCAGTAGAAAAGTTAAAGCCAGATGAGGACCCTGCTGTATTTATGGAAAGCACAGAGGCAAACTGGCGAAATGACGATGGAGCTAGATCCAAAGAGCAATCTGATGATGAGATATGTGATGAAGAAAGCAGTCCTTGATGCCCTCCCTCCTCCGGTAAAGACTGAACTAGACAAAACCACTGCATTGGAATAATTCCACCTAGTGAGTTCAGAGATGCTGTGACTCATTTTGTTGACTTAAATAAAGAAGCAGAAGAGAACATGAGTAAACAAGACTCTGAAAGACAGAGGAAGCTGGTGCTAACGCAGCAGGAGAATGCTAAAGGGCAGAAAAGGACAGTCCAGGCACCTGTCATTGAGGCATCAGTTCGGAGCTACCCAGCGCCGGCACCAACACCAACAACATCCCCAGCAACATCTGCACTTCCACAACCACCGCAGCCATGATGGGTACAGCCATATCCCCAGGTACAACCACTAGTGTACAGAAACCAAGGTGGAGGTAGAGGCCAAGGCAGAGGAGGCAACAATGTTGCCTGTGACAATGCAAATGGACCACTCGTATGCTGGACCTGTAAGCAAGAAGGACATAGGGCCAGAAACTTCGGCCAAAGGGAAAACAGAGAGACACCCAGCCACCGACGGAAAATCCCAGTGGTCCGGTTTCCCCGTATGGGGGTGCTTACTTTTGAAGGGGCCTAGAGAATATTAAAGGGGAGGGTCAGTTTGTAATGTTATCTAGCCAAGCTGATAAAGAACCTACGCTGCAGGTTAATATAGAGGGTAAAATGGACACATTGATGGTTGATAATGGAGCAATATACAGCTGTGTAACCACAGCTGATGCCCAACACCTCCCCAGGTCTAAGAGTAGTAGAGTAGCAAAGACCATAGGATTCCCAGGACAAGTGCTGCTAATACCATTTTCTGCTCCGGTGACAATAGAATTAGATGGAAAACTAATAAAAATTACCATTTTATTTTCAGATCACACTCCCATCAATATAATGGGGCGCGATATACTGTGCCGGATGGAGACCAAATTGAATGCACTCGGAATGGACTCTCCCCGATCAGCCAAGAACCCTGCCATGCCATGGCCTCTCAGATTTAGCAAATTAGCAAAACGATCTACTGGATAAGACTGCTAAGTATGCTGGTATGAAAACGTTTGGAAGTGGTGGAAACCTCTGATACATTCAAACTATCCTTTGTTGAGGGATCCAAGATGCCCAGCACACTGCACCATAATGATGGAAGACACCCCTAGTGGGGAAAAGCAAGAAGAATAGAAAAAGATGGTTTCTGCTCGAAAACCACTTGAGACGAGGACCCAATATGTAATCATAGGGCCAGAGGGAATGGGAGTACAAGTTGAATTAAAAGAGTCAGCAGTGACAAGAATGTACAATATTCTAAACTCTGTGCCGCATATTACCCTCAAGGTAGGCCTAGGGTTTCGAGCAAGGCATGTGGGGTCCATGATGAAAAGACTGTCCAACGACAAAACTCTGGTACGACTTGATTTTACATGCAGGATAACAGGGCTTCCTCAGATAGTCAATGTCCGGGATGACATTGGGTGTCCGAGGAGATGCAACCACAACAGGCACACTAGATAAGTGATTTTAAAGAGTCAGTTGATGAGATGATAAAAGATGGAATGTGGACAAATCTCTTGGGTTTGACTTCACTCCAAACCAGGACTGAGCAGTGGATCAAAGAAGTAGCTTGGAGAGCAGACATTGTGTTAGTTTATCCCTATGTCATAATAGGTCCAGCAGGGACAGCGATGAGGATAATGGAAAATAATGTGCTTTACTACCATTTTGTTAAGCCAGGGACAGTTACTCATGTAACAATAAGAGTGGCTGAGGGTTTTCGCTCATGAGATTTGGGCCCAATGATGCTTGATGCAGAGGAGACAGAGTGGGAGGTGATGAAATGCCCTGAGATTCAAACAAATCTTGACTCTATGTCACACACACACATTGCATGGACAACCACTGATAGCTGAGTTGACACCACACACAGTATGTGTTAGACTACATGACCCAATGAATACAACAAATTGCCAATTGAGAAGTCCTTACTGTCTGTATAGTGTTTACACTATCACAAGCATATCACTGCTGAAGAAGAGCAGATGTACATAGACCAGGTAAAAGTTAAAAAGTGGAAAATAATGATCCTATCAGAAGAGACAGGGAAACAAGTTTTGTAACAAGCACCAGGTCAGGGGTGGGTAAAGGGTGATTTAGAAATAGTGCAGTCAGTCAGCCCTATGGAGTTTATACTTAAAACCTGATTCCAAGTTGCCTTTCCAGAAGCAGTACCATATTTTCTCCAGCAGAGGGAATCAGACGTTCTGTAGAGGAAGGCGGGTGTTCAAGAAAAGTGCTATGTGCAAAGAAAGAGCAGGCATCGGTGAAACACAGCTGCAAGCCACCGTGACATCCCTATTTTGACATCACTTGTCCCGATATGAGTCTGTGGGGGAAGGTTAAGTAGTTCTCTTCTTGTTTAATAAGTGTTTGAAGTTCAGAAAATAGACCTACATACTGTAGCTGAAAAGTCCTTCACAAGACCTATGTGACAAAGTTTAATGGAAGTTTCTATGTTAAGTGGTTTGAGCTAAATTAATTTGGAATTGGTATAAAATAATAAGATGGGTAAAGAAGCCTAGGAGTAGCAGTGCAGTGCGTTACTTGCATACACTGTAACTCTTTGTTGTGTCAACCTTATTTATAAGAGATTATTATACGGCTCTTCAGAACGTTCCAAAAAGCCCCGTTGATTTGAATGGGCCATCCCCAACGTTCGCAGGTACTTATTTAAGCAATAAGGTTCGAGAGGCAGTACGGTATCGTCAATAATGTACTTGTTCGAGGGAGTTGTTAGGCCCGACGCGCAGCGGAGGGCCGGCAAACCCTCGAACAAGTACATTATTGACGATACCGTACTGACTCGAGTACCTTATTGCTTTTATAACACGGTTGCCAGCGACTTTATAAATATTAAGTACAATTAAAGTAAACAGTAAGCTGCCTTTCAGCACAAAAAAAGTTGTAGACACCAAACGTTGTGTATCGCATTTCAGTAGCCAAGAGTAAATAGTCCCCTTTTGTGTGGCTGTTGCTATGCAACAGACAAATAGCATTGGAAACTTCACGCCTGTTAGACCTAGCACAAAAGCTACGTGTGTTTCAATGGGTTTTTGGTCTAAGCGCTAAAAGTCACCTACAAATAATATTCGAGACTTTCAGTAAAGACTTTCAATACTCTGCAACATTTGCGTAGCACAGAAACAACTAACCGAGTCAATTTAGACATATAAAAAGTCGTATAGATAGCTTAATTCACATGAAACATTCCCCACTACATTAGCCACAACACGCCGCCATCTTGGATAGATATTTCCTTTTGAGTGCGCACTGATATGGAACGCTCAGGTAGATGAAAACAGGTCGTACAGTTACTATACCGTAGAATATAGCACACCCCGGAACTAACTCTCAGAATGGTGGATTCCATCTACCCGTGATATAATTCCATCTACCCGTGTTATAATTTCATATAATGACCTGCATATAATGACCGCTGTGCTGTCAATGGCAACGGGTTTTGTGCTTCTGATATAGGTCTTTCGTATCATTCCGCACATATATGTCTATGATTCCGCAAGTATTCCACACTAACTTGTCAATGGAGTTTCAGCGGACGGTTGAGCAGCTGTGTTCTAAAGAATGTTCAACGTCTTTGAAGTTCAACGTCTTTGGCGAACTATTTCTCTGCTTTTTAACACTACGTATAGTAACAAATACATTGTAAAAAGACACACTGTGTTAAGTGTATTTGTTTTTTTGTTTTGTTG
Source organism: Sprattus sprattus (assembly GCF_963457725.1). Taxonomy (NCBI): domain Eukaryota; kingdom Metazoa; phylum Chordata; class Actinopteri; order Clupeiformes; family Clupeidae; genus Sprattus; species Sprattus sprattus. The sequence continues at coordinate 27,331,793 of NC_137913.1, forward strand.
TGGCAAGTAACCGTATAATAAGCGGGATAATGTATAGAACGCAGGTCCTTATCGGAAAATAAGCGTCGGTGTCCGGTTCTTATTTTCCGGTGTTCGGGACTTATTTTCCGATAAGGACCTGCGTTCTATACATTATCCCTTACTCATTGATGACAGACTGGCAGTGTGAGACTTGTAGTGCAATGTGAGGCAAGGAATGGCAGCAGAGCATCAGGGGTGTATTCCAATGCCTGAAGGCCCGTTTAAACATGTAGTAATGGACTATATAGGCATGGGGGAAAATATCAAGAACACAGGTAAGTACTAGTAGAAGTTGATGGATTTTCACGATGGGTTGAGGCGTGCCCCAATTTCAGATCCTCGTGTTAAGCAGTGATTATGTTTTTGTTTTTTGATGGCAAATTTGGCCAAGATTTGGCATCCCAGAGATGGTTTCGAGTGATAATAGAAAGGCCTTTGTAGAACAAAAAAATGTGGTAGAAAATGATGCAGGCTTGGGGGTAAAGCAAAGACTCTGGTGCATTTACCACCCTCAAAGCCAGGGCCTGGTCAACTGAACTAATGGAACCCTGAAGGCAAAAATAGTGAAAATATGTAAATTGTCAAATTTGAATTGGCTAGATGCAATGTCCATTGCCCTGATGCACATGAGATCACAGAGAAATCACACTACACATCTCACACCTCATGAAGTGCCCACGAAAAGGGCTATGCCAATAACCAGTATTCAAGGGGATGGCTATGGAATCAGATCAATGCCATCAATATTTTGTATCTGTAATATACAGATTTTGTATCTGTAATATACAGATTTTGTATCTGTAATATAGATTTTGTATCTGGGAAACCATCTACACTTTCAAAACCTATCTACAGATACGGATTTCAAATACGAAATGTATCTCAAAAACTATCTTCACTTTCAAAATCTATTTACAGACACGGATTTCAAATACGAAATGTATCTACACTTTCAAAAACTATCTTCACTTTCAAAATCTATCTGCAGATACGGATTTCAAATACGAAACCTATCTTCATTTTCAAAAACTCTCTACAGATACGGATTTCAGTTACGAATTATGGCAGTGTTTTTAGATGCGTCCAGCATCTCTATAAGAGGGTATGTCCGTCCGTCTGTCGGTCGGTCGGTCGGTCTGTCTGAAACGCATTCTTTCAATTGTAATTCCCTCCTGTGTCCACAAGGTGGCAGAGTTGAGTTGACGCATCTTGTTGTCCGCTCGGACTTGTTACTTCCTTTCTAAAGAGCCAATCAGCGCTTTTGGCAGATTTTCTAAAGCGTAATTGATAGGTGAAAATTCACCCTAGTTAGTTCAGGACTCCGGAGCTGCATGAAAGTACATTTATTAGACAGACAAACAACAACAATTGCAATTGGGCTCCCCTCACAGCCGAGGCTGACAGTGAAGCAATGATAAACCCATCGCACAAGGTTTATATAGTCAGAAGTTTAGTTTTGAGCAGGGATGATCACGTGGTGGATTTCTCACGTCCGAAGCTCCCTGTCTTGCAAGGATGGCAGTTTTGCACAAGGTCGGATGAAGCACCGTTCCCTTCTTATCTCCACTGGTCTAAACATGCTCTTGTTCATATGCAGACTAAGTGGCACCTAATATTTTAGTTACACACACAGAGAAAAGCCATGCTCCTGCTGTCATAAGCAGATTCATACAAGGAATATATTAATACAAGGCACTTGATTATTATATTCTTAAGTCATTAACCGTGTTTGGAAATAATCTCTATCAGTAATTTTGATACTACTATAGCTCAAAGAGTAAATTATACATGTTTTGTGAACTATGGAAAATAGCCTGTGAGCCTGTATTTCGGACCATCCCAACCCCGTCGGCCCACTGGGGTTTCCCGGTATCCCCGACTTGGTGACTTTGGATTCTGTGTCACCTCATATTTATACCCCAGTGAAACAGGCAGTCATGGTTTACTGTTTGAAAGTTAAAAGTGTAAAACATAAATTGCAAAATATTACATGTAACTGAGGAACATTTTGTGTAAAATAATTTCTTGTCACCAACCAGTTGAGCCCTGTTGTGTATCCGGCATCCTTACTATGCTTGTATAACTAAAACTCCCCATGTCCCAAGCCCACCAACAAAACTAAACATAACTTATCACAACTAAACACACAAAATCCCCAAAATCAATACAACTGGGCTGCAGACAGAACGTGTTGTACCATGAAGGAGTGAACTTATGCAGCACGTGTTGCGGCTGTTCACCAGGCTGTTGGGCACTGTTGTGTATCCTGCCACCCTGCTATCCTAACTAAAATCCCAACCCATGCCATACACTTATTCTACCCCATACTCTATGCTAGCATTTTCCTGCCACATAATTGCCATCAACATGCTTTTCTGTTTCTACTCTACTTACCCTTGTTACAGTAACCCAATGAACACACTGTATACTTAGATGTTTTGTATGTATCATTTTTAAACTATATGATGTTTGTATGTATCATGTACACCACATATACTGTATGCTGTGTACATTTACCCTGTGAATGTTGTGTATATTTACCATTTGTTGTTCCCCCCCCCCCCCCTTCTGACACATTACACCCCCCTCCCCATCTCCACCCGGCCGACCTCAAGCAGATGGGTCCCCCCTTATGTGCAGCAGTTCTGCTTAAGGTTTCTTCCTGATTAACAGGGAGTTCCCCCCCTGTTGCCATTGTACTTGCTCTACGGGGGGGGGGGGGGGGGGGTCAGGCACAGGGCTCTGTAAAGCACCTTGAGACAATTTCATTGTCTGTGGATTTTTAAATTAATTTGATTTAAGACAACCTACCTGAGCAGAGCATTCAAATCGGGTACAAATGTCTTTAATTTTCATTGGATCCATTTTACTGTCTCGATACTAGGGATGCAACGGTACACAGTATATTGTCAAACCATTCGATACGCCCCCTATGGTTCAATATGCACATGAACCACGGTATTATGGTACGATTGTCAATTTCCTATCATTTTCAAAACTGTTGAAAATTCCCTGGAGCCTATCGACTCTCTATATGAAAACAGAAGCTGTAGAAGAGAGGGGAAACTAATCTCAACTCCAACTGCTATACAAAGAGAAGCAAATTTGGAGATACACTACATCTTTCAAATCAGCTGTATGGGAACATTTTGGATTCAGCATTCAATACGATGAAATGGATAAGAAGACTGGAAACAAACAATTTAGAGTCTGGAGGCATTACTTTGCCACTCTTGGGTACTCGAGCGGAAACAGTTAATTTATTTATGTCACCATCACTCTGCCCCATCCCAGGTGGAGCAAGGAGAGTCCACTCGTTAGTGAAAACACAACAATCTCTCGTTGTTGCCTTCCAACAATAAAACGTGACAAAAATATGTAAATTAGATCCTCCACCATGCCAAATGCCACATCTTGCAACATTAGAGAAAATGGACCTACATTCGTGGAGCCTCCTCGTGAGTTGGATCTTCTCCCAAATTGAATTGATTATTCGTTGGCCCATGATACGCCTTTCATGGAAAAGATTATGATTATGAATGATTATGTCACATGCTGGAAAAAATGAACCGCGTTACAATGTCTCCTCCTGCACACATTTTAGCTTTAAAGCTCTATAAATTGAAAACAAATTAACTCAGAAACCCTATCTAGCGCTCTCCACTGAAAGTTGGACCTCCAGAGCAAGTGAAAGCTACCTCACTGTATAAGAGATAGAAACCAGGTCTAGTCAGTCATTTTGCCCTTTTTCTGAAATAAAAAAGTTTTATTTGTCTTGATTTTACTTTTTTCTTAAATGTTAAGATACTGCAACTGTATTGTTACTGTGGCCCCAAAAAAAACAGAATACAGAACCGTGGGCCCACTGTACCGTTGCATCCCTTCTAGATACCATAGGGTTCCACAAGGTTACCTTCAAGCCCCACAAATATGGACTTAAGATAAGATAAGATAAGATAAACTTGTATTAATCCCGTGGGGGACATTCAGGTGTAATAGCAGCAAGGTAGTAGGAATCAAGTATATAAATAAACATCAAAATAAATTAATACAAATTTGAATAAGAAATACAATAAATACATAAAATAAATAGATAACATAGTGAAACTCCGCTGGCCTAAATAACATCAAAGTTATGTTCAGTTTTGGAGTCTGATGGCTACTGGCACAAAGGACTGGCCAAGGACTGACTTGCTTTTGTATCATCCAACATTTAGAGATACTTCAACGTTATTTGATACCAGTGAGCTAGACATGAATGATCTGAACACCTAGCTTAGTGAAGAGTATGGCGTATGTTTTTTTTACCATATACTGTATATTTGTGTAACTTATATAGGTCTATGAAACATTCACAAGGTTAAATAAGATGATTGTTGCATATGTTCCATGTGTTGTAGTGCTTTATGATGCAATGTTAAGAAAATGTATTTTATGTACAGACTATGCACTATTTCAAATTCATTTTCTATACTGGTATGTGTAGTGTATTTCAAAAGAGTCTGGGTAGACTCCGAGACAAAGATAAAAGACGTGCAAAAGAAAAGTCTTAGGTAAGACCATAAGACCTTCTGAAGCTTATACCTCCTGTCCAGCATTTATTGGAAAACAGTCCAACTGAAGCACAGCATAGGAATTAGTTATTGATTTCCCTCACAGAAGCCCAGTGAACAAATCCATGGGATTCAAACCCCTTTCCTTTACCCCCATCCACCTCTGCTTTGTTCTTCATCCACAGTGCCTATCCCATTTTCTTTTCTCTTCTACTGACGGCGTTTCAGATTTTACACACACACATAAGCACACACACACACACACACACACACACACACACACACACACACACACCAACATGCTTTCTATATAGTGTATGTACATCTCAATGCTTTGTGTATCTCAGTCTTTTTTGTCCTTCCTTTCTCCTGTCATTTGATTTCTCATATGTTTTCCTGTTACACTCCCGTTAATCAGCCAGTGCAATCCCAGCAATTTAAAAGCAGAGCTCTCCAGGCATTCCACTCCATCGGCTTATTCTGCCGTCTGTCTTATGCGCTACTCTTCTGAACCCCTTCATCAATCACCCTGTGAAGACCATCTCTGGCACACTGTGGAGGCTTAAAGCAGAGTAGGCAAAGTTAATGCACATTCATGCATAGTTTTATTTCCACATGCAAACTGGCAGTTTCTCCAATGTTTTTTTCCCCTTTAGTTTGAGTTCCAATCTGCAACAATGTGGGTGTGCCATTAAATATGATGGTCATTTAGTTGAAAGGACGTGCATAATTACTATAGCAACAGGAAAATTACCATGACAATAACATGTCAATATTTGTATGTAAATAGCTGTTTCTCAGCAAAAAAAAAAACGGTATTGAGGGAAACTGGAGAAGCCAATTAGTGCCAATGTTGCTGTTCAATCATCTGCCTCCTAGCTGTTGGATGGAGACTCTCTGACAAAGGCACATTTGAATGCCTGACAGGAAGGTGTAACACTTCTCCCTTCCCCCACGCCATACCTCAGGTCTGCTCCTTTAAGTGGTTCCTGCTCTTTGAGACTGATTTGGAGTAGGGGGATGCTAGGGTGTATGCAGAGGGGTGAAGATGGGGGTTGCGGGAGAATGGAGAAATGGAACAAAGCTGGAATTTAAACAGCAATGTTTAAACAGCAATTAAATATTCCATCAATCCCATCCAGCAGCCATGGGCTCTTTGGATTTTCGTAACCTCTTTTGGTAGATGATGGTTAGGAAGGGTGGCAATTTAGAGTTTGGTTGTTGGCATTTCTACCATCTCTACCAACAATGCATGGATGGCACCATGGAATAATGTGTGTGTGTTCCTTTGTGCTGCCTTCGTGTGTATTTATGATACATTACGCTTCGCAGTAAACTGTAAAGTTTAAATCACACAATTGGAGTCCCAATTGTACCTACACACTTATATTCAACAACAACAACAACATCAAAGATGACTAAATCAGGTCATTAAAAAAAACCAATGCACATATATGCACAATAAGAGGCTATGCTATAAGGTTATGCTCAAATATAGAGTGGTTAAACTAACAAATGCGCATCAGAGTCCACATGTAATAAAATTCAGTGAAAACTGAAGCAACTCGGTTATAACCACTGCGTTGTGTACATGAACTAGAAGAGTTTCTCAAGAGCACCCAGAGCGGAACAAATCCGGGCAGATCCATGCCTGGTTAATTTCAGTGTGAACTGCACTCTGCACTTAAACACTCTCTTATACATCCTGCTAGCATCACCCGGTCAACCCCATCTTGGAAACGGAACCATACATGAATATTTCAGATCGTCTGACAGCCCAGGATACCCTAAAGTCAGTGCAGAAGAAGGCTTAGTACTGCTACATGAGTTTCTCTGCATACTAACTGATGGAAAATACTTGCAGTAGGAAAACAGTGTGGCGTGTGCTTCTCTATGGGTGTATACTCTATGCAGTGTTGGGGAGGTTACTTTAGAAATGTAATTCGTTACAGTTACAGGTTACCCTGTTAAAAATGTAATAGTAGTGTAACTATTTGAATTACTTTATCTGAGTAACGTAACTAATTACTTTTTGATTACTTTTTGATTACTTTTCAATTTCTGTGAGACATTTCTGGTAGGTTGTTAGCAACTGAAATTCAGATCGCTGCATGCACAGGCATGTAGGCCTACTAGCAGACGTGATGGCGCTGTAGACGTGATAGAGACACAGAAAGTTCTGGATCAAACTATTGTGGAGGGAAATGACAACGGGGGTGTTTGTACAGTAGCCAGAAAAACATGCGAAACAGTTTTTTTTTTGTTAAATATACATTTTAGCAAGGTTTTGCTGACAGTATTAAGATGTAATTCAAATTGTAATTTTGAAAAATGTCGTAAGTAACTGTAATTGAATTACACATTTCTCTCCAGTAACTGTAATGTATTAGTGTTACATTTATTTTGTAATTAAATTACGTAACGCAATTACATGTAACTCGTTACTCCCCAACACTGACTCTATGTGTGTATTTGCCTGTGTATATGGGGGTGTACTGTATAATGACACAGACCAACAGACTCAGCGAGTGAGCGAGCGAGCCACCGAGAGAGAGAGGTTTGGCCAAGCCCAGCTACTTCACTATTCTGCTGCAGTAGCCCTGGATAATGGAACAGGCCCTCCAGGGAAAGAGGCTGCGCATTCGAGAACCTGGCTGCGCTGCATCAGAACAGAACACAGTCTGCTGCCTCCCCATGCTAGGTCCTCTCTACCCAGCGCCCTCTTCATCTGCTCTCTGTGGCCTGTGGAAATGCCAACATGGTCAAGCTTTTGTTAGATAATGGTTGAAAATTCAAAATAGTGGCTCGGCAATATCAGAGCTGTTATTTTTTAATTTGACCTCAGTTTCTACTTGTTTGATAGACAATGAAAGTGGTTGCTTCTTTTCCTAGTTTTATTGACGTCAAAAATGCTGTGTTCCTTTATCCTAAATAAAAAGCTTTTACAATTTTATGCTTGGTCAATGTGGATCCTCACACGAAAAGGTATGCGCCCCATGGTTACCCATCTCACTCAAGGTTGCGCCTTCACGCACTGTTTCCTCAAACCAGACAGGGTCTAGACTGGAGCAATTACTAAAACCTTTAGTGCTTAGTGGACAGCCCCAGCCTGGGGGGGAGAGAGAGGGGCTGACCAAAACAAAGATGGAAGGAGGGGAGGCACGATAGCAACAGAGGAGTGAAAAATAGATTGAGGTGCTCCTTAGTGGTCAGGAGTCTAGACGAGTGTGTGTGCGCATCATTCCGGCTTCATCACGAAGAGGCAGAATGGCTGGTTGGATCCAGGTCATTGAATTTGTCATCCACACATGATGTCCCCACTGCAAAATGCTCAGCAAAATGAAAATGTGTGCCTGTATAAACAGCAAGAGATCATAATCATATGTCCCGAGATGTATTTCTGTATAAACAGCAAAAGATCATAATCATATGTCCCTAGATGTATTTCTTCCTTATGGTTGACCAACTGCAGTGGGGATGTGATCCAGAAGCGCAAGAAGATCGAAACCTTCTGCTGGATGTATGCATCCCTGAATAACTATTGATGCAGTACATGCATGCATGAAAGCACTATGGCCTTCACATGGTCCTACATTGGAAACAGTTAAAAAAAAAACAGACATATTGGCATGTCAACATTATTTAATCAGAGCATAATGACCAATACCGGTCTACCTGATAGAGAGCTTTGTAAGTGTTGATTGGTCAAGTTTGCAGTTTGCAGTTTCTTCCAAGCTCAACATGGAACAGATTGGTATTACGAGAACAAAGTCAAGTTTATGCCGTAACACGTCCATACAGAATCACAGAATGATTGGAGGCGTGAGGAAATGACACTTATGCAGTTTGGGATTAGCACATTCTGCACGCATATAATTCTGGATATTTTTATTGAAAAAGTTGTTATAATTCTGATTTATTTGACCATAATTTAGCAGCCATATTTATTGTATAATAAAAACAAGTGGTAATAATTAGAGGAGAAATATGAAAACTATTCACTGAGAAGGGATGGTTACATTAAAACCAGTGATTATGAATGACCTTAAACATGAATTAAACTGTGTGTGGCAGATCATTTAAAATCATTTAACTTGAGTATTGTGTGTATCGTGTTTGTTTTCTACTTCTTGTTCATGACACTCCATTTTTATACCAAGTATTTGTTTATCTATAATTTGTCAAGTATTTGGCTTTGTGTGCATGATATGTAGGATTAACCTTCAAACCTCCCTCATTTTTGCCACTCTTCCTTTTCAAGGGGAAAGACACATATCTGCTAAGGTAGCGTTCATCGTCAGCACTGGTTTACCAGGAGACCTCTTTGTTGTGCATGGAGCTTGCGAGTCACATGACTATGTTTCTATGGCAACCAAGGTCTCAGTAATCATTTGTGCAATGACCTTTTTTCACTTGAGGGAAGGAGAGAGGAAGGTTGGAAGGAGAGGAAATGCAGGCAGTGGAAGGAGTGATGGTCTGAGATAAACGAACAAACCATTACCAAAAGAACGACCACCAAACTGAGTGAAACATCACTGTAACACCCATGTTTTCAATTTTTGCTGATATAATCTGTTCTCTGTGCTGAGGGAACCTTTACTTACAAAGCTGCATCATGGAGGAAAGGATCAAACTTCTTCTCAATGTTTCATATCTCACAACTGGAAAGTACAAAGCAAAGTAGGTGCTAGGGCAATGGTTATCTAAGCCAACACAGAATAGGGGGAATGGGGTGAGATGAGACTTTTTAATTGAAATCGACCTAGGGCCATTGAAATGAGAAACAATAATGCATACAACACAAGTTCAGGATGTGTGCCTTCAGCCGAGACCTTAGCAGCGTGCTAAACTCAATTAGACAACTAAATATTGAATCCTAAAAATATGGTCTTGTTGTTGATTCAGCCAACAAGTTGAACCATCTGAGAAAACCTATTGTATGAACCAGATTTTAAAGTATAATTCTAAATATCATTTCTACACAAATAATTAAATCCTCCATTCTGCTGATTTTTTTGGTGCTTATGAAATACATATTACAATGGGTCTACTGTTCTGAAACCTGAAGATGGTCTCTAAACATGAGGACGGCTCTACAATAAAGAAATAGACATGGAAGTCTCATTGAATTGTACTTTTTAACCCCAAGATGTCACATAACGTTCTGAATATCCATATAATCGCAAACTTTGCCACCAAAGTGATAAACACCAACGTGTCACACAAGTACGCTAAAATGCTATTCAAAATGGCAAAACAAGAGTGAAGATCACATATGAAATATAATGTCAGTTATTCAATGTTAGGATGCAGCACTAATTTCAACACCAAACATTTAACAGCTGTCATTTTGGAAAAAGTGCTTGGGCTAGCAACCCATAACTAGACATTTGCTTATTCACTCACGTTTTTACACTGTCAGTTCATCAACATATCTTTCACAATTTTTCTTTTAAACTGAGATCAATTACTTTTGATGTGAGACTGATTATACCTGATATGGAGACACAAGATATGATTTCCACTTTATCCACAACTACTCCCCTATATGTTTTCCATACATACATATAATAACTTCAATAAGAGGATGTGGAAATATGCAAATATGTATTATTCTATATGTTTGTTGTATTTGTTTGTCAATTTTTTTTAGATACATTTGTTAGTTTTGACATTTGACAAGTAGCCTATTATTCCTATACATTTATTAGCAATAATTGTTTTGAATGCTGAATAAAAGTAAACATTACTTTAAATGGATTTGCACTGATGTTAACACACTATTCAGGAAAGCACAAATAATGCAATGGTTTCACTAACCAATCATTTCATTTACTACACATTATTGAAAAGAAAATGCCATGTTGGTGGAGTTCAGATAGTTTATACAACTTAGTTTATTAAAAATAAAAGAGAGAGAGGTACAGTTTGAGGATGGAAATATGTGGAAATATTTTGCATTTCCAATGAATATTAGTGTGAGAAGGAGATAGCCCCCCTTCTCACCCTGGCACTAAAATGGAGTTAGACTCCTTCACTACAATGGTTGGGTCAGATTAGATTGATTGGACCAATTAAGCTAGCCTATTTAAAAGTTGCTTCATTCCTTGTTTGGGAGAGGCATGAGAAGGAACACTTAACTGCTTTAAGGTCAGGTGGAAACACTCTGTTTAGATTGAACAGTTTGCCTAGCATTGCCTCGTTTGTGCCTAGTATTGCCTAGTTTTTGTAAGTACCTGGAGTACTGTTTGTGTTTGTGATTTATGTTTGTTTATTCTGTGTACATGTTTGGGGTCAAAACCACCAAGTCCCCTTGTAAAATAAATAGATATATATTTTTTATGAGAAGCCACCTTCTCCTGCACTGTGTTCTTTACCGACTTCACCACCGGCCCAAATTCCAAAACGTGGGGTGGCCGCCTCGGTCCCCCACAATTAGATTAGAACAGACAACTTACAACACATGACTTCCGGTAGCTTATACACCACGCCCACTGGTTGTCTATCTGACAGACAGATACAAAGACAGGTCATTTTGTTGGTTGAACAGATACAGATACAGATAATATAGTCTCTGTACACCTCTGCTTTGTAAGCCAATTCCCCTAATCATTTGTTAAGTTGAGATATCTAATACTACCATGCTCACGGTCCACGGTGATGCAGCACACTAAAACCACACCATAATAAACTACAACTGTATGTCCAAGAGCTAACTTATTTCCCCCTGTCATTTCTTGTTCTGGATGAGCATGATGACTTCCTGAACATCAGCTCTTTAACAACTGGAGTCACTGTATGGCTAACCCAAATCAGCAGAGAATGTTTTACTGCATAAAAAAGGTTTCTGGGTTCCATTGTATGTTTGCAAATCCTTGCGAGCATTACTTTTAGACTTGCAAAGATGTCAACTTTTGCTTGCCTTCCAATGTCTGACAGAAGGCTGCAAGTGAGTAGTGCACTTCAAATTGGTTGGAGGGTTTGGGAAGAAAAGCTGATGGTGCAGAATCAGTCAGTCATGTCCTCAATCAAAGTGTGCATAACTCATCTGGGATGAAGGTGTGTGGGAAGAGAGGGGGAATGAAGACACAGAGCAAAGTCTATGACCATCCACGCTGTTTACCCTCCATGGTGTTGACTTGTTGTTTGGATCAAATATTTAGTGCATGAGGGATATCTTTCCTCCGTAATTTCTTCCAACTTTTGGCTCGACTTCACTATTGCAGAATATGGATGTGAACAGACACACACATACACACAAACACATCTTTGTGCAGGGCAAGAAGTTCTCTATACATTTGAAATGAGCCTAACAGGATCCTCAAGATGCATCTATGAAGAATAATCAGGTTATCTCATTGCAATATTAAACATAAAACCCAAGCTGGATGGCACTCTGAAGCTCATCACACTCTACCTTCTTACCCCAGCCCCTCCCCACTCTCTTCTTTCCTTTCTTCCTTTGAAAAAAAATCTGCATAATTCTTTTTTTCCCCCGAAATCTATGCTGATGTGTGCACGTGAAGGAGGCGCTGGCTGATTTTGCGTGCCATGCAACGCCTCTGCCATTCATTACAGGCACGCCGAGCGGAACGGGCACCATGGGGTACTCATTAACCAGTTCAGTGGAAGAAAGGCTGCTTTTTTTAGACCAGTGCTATGCCGCTCACAAAGCATATGGGGATATGCATGGAGGAGAGCAGCAGAGAAGCCCCTTTCTTCTCTCAATTTGCTTCTACTGGGATGTGACTAGCTGTACACAAAACTGACATTATAAAGGAACCCAAACACTTTTGAATAAGAATAATAACTAACACAAAAAACAAATTAATGATTTGAATGAGAATAACAACAAATGTGATATCACTATTACTGTATTTGTATGCAGTTTCGAATTACAATAATAATCATGGGTTGACACAGGTTGTAGTTTAGATCCGTTTAAAGGGGATCTGAATTTGATTGCATTTGAATGTCACCAAATGTGTCTGGACAGCTGGGTGCTAAAGAAGGAACGATGTGAATATGTTATACCACAATGACTCCAGTAACCCTTAGTGCACTACTGTGCTTATTCTTTGTAAACATATGTGTGAAGAACATTGTCAGGACTGCATTCTTATTTCATTTAAAATGTTAAGTCAGTCATTCAGTTTCAGTCTTTCAGTCATTTAATTTAACATGGTCTTTACATCCAGTTTAAGCTCACTTGTTTGTAAAAAACTAAAATCCCTACCATAAACACACATTATACACTTTTTTTTTTTAAACAAACAAGTGACTTTAAACTGGTTTTAAAGACCATTCCAAGAAGGTAAACAGCAACGGCCCTGAAATTGGCGTTTTTGTAATTCATAAAGGAAATGAGAAGAGCTCATAATAGATAGCCATCATTCTCCACTGGCAATAAATATTCCAAATGTGTGTGTGTACAGGTACATAGTAGTGTAGCGTAGTTTAGTGCCTTGTAACTGTGAACCTGGTCATCCACCTCTCCTACTGGAAGCTACTGTTAGTTCCAGTCAACTTACAGGTTTTATGGCCCCTTTATTGAATTAATTATGTTTGTTTCTATAATACGTTTACCTTAAATATCTGGACTTATACTCCGTTTCTAAATAAAATGCATAGAATGTAGTTGCAACAAAGATAACTACAACAGCTCGTCTAAAACAATGGAGAATATTGGACTACCCACAATAGAATTGTTCTTTGTCCCAGCCTGTAGTGTGTGTGTGTGTATTTGTGTGTGTGTATTTGTGTGTGTGTGTGTGTGTGTGTGTGTGTGTGTGTGTGTGTGTGTGTGTGTGTGTGTGTGTGTGTGTGTGTGTGTGTGTGTGTGTGTGTGTGTGTGTGTGTGTTGAAAATGTGATGGACCTGGAGATGGTTACTGCTTTCTGCTGAGCTTGACCTTGCCTTGTCAAAGCTGCCAGCACCAGACAGTGATCTTCATTCCCAAGGGGATGCCCTGCTGGACAAATAGTCTTAGCTCCTCCGTATGCCCATCATTATAGAGGCTGGGGGAAAGAACAGACTAAGCCTTTGGATAACTACTGCGCTGGAGTTGGATGAGATCCATGTGCCCAGCACACCTCATCCATCTGCTGCTGGGGCTATTATACTAAAACCTAAGCCCTATAAACAGTTGCTGTGGTGTGCGGCAGAAAAAAAGGGTGTGTTCGGGTGGTAAATGGGTGTGCATGAGTGAAATCAGTAGAGGATATTTGTTCAAATAATGGTAACTGTATGTTTTTAAGTCATGTCAGAGCTTTCATCTGTTTGGAACAGAAAAGCTATCACAGCCTTTGCTCTTAGCAATACTGACTAACTGAGGCAAAAGATTGTCTTTCTTTCTTTCCTTCAATTTCATTTGAGGACATAGCTTTCTCACAAAAAATGTCTTGAAGCTTTCTCACAAAAGATGTTGGAGTGGAATTTAGTCAATTCAGTTTTCAAATTATTGAAGCCGGGGATACTAAAAGCCACGGATGCACAATGCACCTATCCTTTCTTATCAGCCAGGTGTGTGTGTGTGTGTGTGTTCTGTGTGTGTGTGTGTGTGTGTGTGTGTGTGTGTGTGTGTGTGTGTGTGTGTGCGTGTGCGCACTTGTTTGTGTGTATGATAGGGTGATCAGGTGTCCTGCTTTAGGTGGTACTGCACAGCATTTTTACCCTGTGTTCCCGCATCCCGTATGCTGATCCCGTATGCTAATGTCCCACAATTTCATTAGTCATTTGGATTTTAATGGTCAGAAATTAGAACATATGGATGCGTTCTTTTTAAGTCCCACAACGACCCACACAAACTCAATACTTATTCCACACTCGGGCTGTTTGCATCTGATCACCTTACATGTGAGTACATGTAGAAAGAATGCAGGTGTAGAAAGAGAATATAAGTGGCCATAAGCAAGATTAAAGCATTGGATAAAGAAAGAAAGAGAGAAAGAAAGAAAGTAAAGAAATGCCTATCTTACTAACCTCAAGAACAAAGTGAGAACAAAGCATCCCTTTGGGCATAAAACCGAATCCATTATGGTGTCCTTGGTGATGCCAAAGTTCCTGACTCATCAGTGTCAATGAGAATGTGGGTATGGGTAGAATGTTGTATGAAGGGGCACTGCTGGCAAATTACACAGGAACTGAAAGAGAAATATCAATTGTGATTATTATTATGGATAGTAAACCATATTCTTACTCTCAATACATGATTGTTGGTTGTCCTAAAATAGCTCATAAGGAGCTCATACAGAATATTACAAAAGATTTTTAAATACTGAAAAACTAAAATATTGTCAAAATATGACACTGTCAAATTAGGATAACAAAACCAGTTGCGCTGATACTTTTGAGTACGATTTACGTACTACAGAAACTCTTTAGTCATACAGTGCATAGACCTCATGTCATGGTTGATGTTATTAGTGTGCTTGCCCAAAGGGAAGCACAGTATTGTTGTTGTCAAGTTTTCTTTCTTTATTCTCCCCGTTTTTCTTGCATCGAATCAGGCCTCGCCCGTTCCAGGTACAGACGCCGTTCAAACACCGAAACGTCCGGCCCGATCCGGTGCAACCTGCTATATCTTTTCGTGGCGGTACTCCTTGCCACTCCTTTTTTATTCCTCTTTCTAGGCAGCAATATTGTGAAGTAGAGCTAGAAATGGCATTGCTAGCTCCCATACTGTAGCTCACACCAGCAACTGCTCAATTTAAGACAAGAAAGGAGTTTGGTAAATTAGCTAGTAACTGTCAATGATAACTAGTTATTAGAATATATTAGCCAGCGTCAAGTTGGCTTCAAAGGGGCAGTCGAGTGTTTAGGTTGTGTCAGCTAGCTTGGATAGCTAGCTAATCATTTTCGATTGTAGCTTCACGTTAGCCTCGGTAAACGTTTAGCTAGCTAACGTTAGCTAACTATGAGGTAGCATATCCTAGCTAAGTTATACTAGCTAGCGATAGCTAGCTAGTAAACTCATTGCAGTATGGACTATAGGACAGGCTACGCTACGCACAACATTAATCAAGCAAAAAATAAATGAATATGTTATTGGTTTGAATAGCCTTGTCTATTTGGGCAATTCGTTAGCCTCGGTAAACGTTTAGCTAGCTAACGTTAGCTAACTGTGAGGTAGCATATCCTAGCTAAGTTATACAAGCTATCGATAGCTAGCTAGTAAACTCATTGCAGTATGGACTACAGGCTACGCACAACATTAATCAAGCAAAACATAAATGAATATGTGACTGGTTTGATTAGCCTTGTCTATTTGGGCAATTGTTATTATCATTGTTACCACTTTCAACTGTCAAAACTATCCGTCTAGCTAAATCTGTTGGTTATGAGATTTCACAGCATTTCATATGGAGGATATGGTTGATTTAACTCTAAGGCCAGCTAGGCATAGTAGTTGTATTGTGCCAACACATCATTTGAATTTTCAAAATCCAGACGTGATATTCTCATATATTTCAATGACAATTCTGTATTGCCTTAAATTATTATTTACATTGATTTAATTGGAATTCAGCTGTAGGCATGAGATCTGTATCTTGGAGACTAATTGCATCCACAATTTAAGTACTGCAAGCTAGACTACTATGCAGTAGACACAACACAGGAGGTCCCTGGGCCTGAGAAGGGAAGGGAAGGAGTTTAATGTGGCTATAATATGGAATTTTAAATGTGCCTAAAACTAGACTAAATTGTAATGAGTTTTCGAAAACTAGACTGAAACTAAGAAGGATAACTATGACTAAATGTGACTAAAACTAATATGCATTTTTGTCTTCCGACTGAATCTAAAATAGCTGCCAAAATGAACACTGAGATAGGGGGCCCCTTAATCTGCAATTCATGGTTGCTAGCTCTAAACAGATGTACTAACTAGGCTTATAAGAGAAGACTAACTTTTTATGCCAACGAACACCAATAACTAGAACTAATTTGACAGACTATAAACCAATGTGATACACATGCTCTCTAGCTATACATTAAAAGTTGTGCTTACGTTAGATACTAGACCTACAGTCTAACTCTAACTGCATTAAGTCTAACAAGCTATATCTTACAATAAACTTTAAGTAAAGCTGGCTATGTAACCGCATTCATTCCAATATTGTTGCAGAGATGTTTCCTTTTACCAAGATAACAATTTCAACAATTCACTTAGCTCAGTAAGTCAGTAAAACGAAACTCTGGAACTATTCTGATCATGACACCTGAAATGTTTGTGCTTAGTAAATATGCAAGTTTCATAATACATCTGATTTCCACCATAGAGAGACAATACATATATTTACATTTGAAGCACAGACAAGATTTATTGTATCCGCAACCAATACAAAATCAAAACAAGCCCAAGTCTCCCTCAACAAATACCGCACAATTCAGGTGCACTCATTGATTAACACGACCTTTGGAGGAATAATTACACCCCATAACAGATAATGTCACTTGGAGCCTAGTTTAAGTAGCCTGACGATGTCATACTCATAATTCTAGTCAGAATATGAGTCTGAGACCGGACAATTGGGCTGTGATTATGGGGCGTGTTTCAACGAACCAGGAAAGAAAATTCCTCTTCGCTGAATTGGATACCTAGAACCAATCAGCGCAACGTAGTATTACCATCTGACAGATTAAACTTTTACCTGCTCCCGTAGGAAGGACGGCAAAAACATCTTTTCAATCGACAAATGCCTTGATCGCGTTTCTCTGTTCCTCTTTCAAAATGAATGCCCTGTCAATATCTGCTGAGATATGCCTGCTCACGTTACTTAATTAGCACTCAAGGCTAGAAGCTACCATTAGTTTCGATGATTTTTTTGGCCAACGCGTTAGCATAACCGATCAATAATGGTCTAGAGTGCTTTAGTTAGGACCTAAAATCCTCGGCAACACTCGTTTTGCGTATACACAACTAACCGAGTCAATGTAGACATAAAAAAGTCGTGTAGATAGCTTAAATCATATAAAATATGTCCCACTAAGCTCCCGAGACGGCGCCATCTTTGTTCGATGTATATTCCGGTATCTTCTATCTATATCTGTCCATCAACGTATAAAGCCCGCCCTTACAATTTGATTGGTTTAGATTGCGTTTCAACCTTTTTGAAACGTTAAATCTCTCCCAACTAACTCGATTCCAGACTGAATCTCCCAGACCAAAAATGTTGTGGGCGGAGTTCAGGTTGGTATCCAGGCTATAGTTTAAGACTTATCCAAGCTAAATGTAAAACACTAGACCCTTTCACAATAAACAAGCAAACAAACAAACAAAAACAGAACAACAAAGATACCCTCATATGTCTAAACGTCAGTGGAGCCAAAATATAATGGTTGAGCTCGGTTGCTTGCTAAAATATATTGGTTGAAAACAAATAGGTGTATTCAGTGTCACTGCAGATTGTTACACTGGAAGGCTGGCAGATTCATCCTACAACCTGCATTCAACTTGGTACTGAACACAGAAAACACAGTACTATACAGATTTTGTTCTCAGATATCAGTCTGTGAGGCCCCTCAACAACATATGCGCACTCGGCCACTGCAGTTGCTTGTGCTTGATGGCCGCAACAGAGCAAGCACACTCTCGCAGTTCGTTCACGAAACGCATTCTGGTTTCAGTTAGTTCCCTCTCTCATGGCGCCAGAAAGTCCATTCAGTCTTCCGGAAGGGAAGTGCTATCCTGTTACCATTTTCTCAGTTATCTTTCCCCAGAGCGTAGGCCCAGAGATTCAGAAATGTGGTCTTAATGTATGACAGTGATTGAATCGCACACATGTGGCGACAACATGGAGCTACATGCAAGTGCCCTATGTTTAAAAAACACATTTCACTCTTTGTTCTATATTGATTACTCTTGTGCCATAACAGAACACTTTATTTCACATTAAGTAAGATTTAAATTGTATGTACGGATTTTTGAATTTCTCAAAGGTGTGGGCGTGGCAGACCCTCAAACTTTTACGACTCGCCGGTGCTCGCCACAAAACGCAAAGTCACTTATAATTCCAGCCTGCATAGTCCGATCCTCACCAAACGTCATAGGGTGGAAGCTGGACCCGGCCTGAACGCGGACATATGCCTATAGTGCCACACGCCTATAGCGCCACCTGTTGGTGGTTGGAATCGTCACTCTGTTCCCACACCTCGCATCTGATCGAACTCCTCCTACAGATTTAATGGAAATTCCTTCAAACTTGGTCAGGATACTCTTCAGCCATGGGGGATCAAAATGTACGTACGGATTTTTGAAAATCACAAAGGTGTGGGCGTGGCAGACCCTCAAACTTTTACGACTCGCCAGTGCTCGCCATTTCCACACGTCACATCTGATCGAACTCCTCCTACAGATTTAATGGAAACGCCTTCAAACTTGGTCAGGATACTCTTGAGCCATGGGGGATGAAATTGTA
This sequence comes from Sprattus sprattus, assembly GCF_963457725.1. Classification (NCBI taxonomy): domain Eukaryota; kingdom Metazoa; phylum Chordata; class Actinopteri; order Clupeiformes; family Clupeidae; genus Sprattus; species Sprattus sprattus. Next base: position 27,350,784 of record NC_137913.1, read on the forward strand.
TTGAGGGATTGTCCAAAATCTCAAAGGTGTGGGCGTGGCAGACCCTCAAACTTCGACTCGCCACTACTCGCCAAAACCACAAACTCACTTAAAAATCCTGCCTGCATTGTCCGATCCTCACCAAACTGCATAGGGTGGACGCTGGACCCGGCCCGAACGCATACATATGCCCATAATGCCACTCGCCTATAGCGCCACCTGTTGGTGGTTGGAAACATTGCACATTGTCCGATCCTGACCAAACTTCATAGGGTGGACGCTGGACCCGTTCTGAACTCGGATATATAACCGTAATGTCACTCGCCTATGGGGTTGGCAAGTGTGACGTCACGGATCCAAATCCTCAGCTGCCAATGTTTACTGTAATGTTAAAGCCAATATTTACGGTTGGATTGTAAAACGCCTGCTAAGGTTACGAAGGCAAGGAACACCTCGTTGAAAAGACGAGACCACGAGGATTCATCTACATTTTAAAGTAAGTCGATCAGACCTTTATATCTCATTCAATGAACTCCATGAAAGTGCGACTAACAAAAAGGACCCAGTGCTGTTTGTGCTAACGTTAGCCACGCTACAATTTCAAACAGAGTTGTGAGTGTGAATGTTATGACAGGTGGAAGCTTGAAAGGGAAAGTTCAGGCTTCCATGAAGAAAAAAGAATATGAGGTGGAGGTGAGGAGAAACATTAGCTTAAATATGTGGGTGTCGACTAGAAAACTGATGTAACTGTTCTCTGTTGACGTTTACTATGTTAAAGTTGCTAGCGATGGATCCGGAAGTGACAATTTTGGTCTTGGTGACGCATCGACTTGCCAACCCCATAGCGCCACCTGTTGGTGATTGGAAACGTCGCTTTCTTTATTCTTTGCGCTGTATTGTTGTGTCGATGTACGTGGCATTCGTACGGCTCGCTTTACGCTTGACGGACGGCTGTGCGGTGCACGTCTGCCATCGACCAGCGCCTTCCCCAACGCGCGCACGTGCTCGGGCCCGCTCATCACTGCTTGCAGTTTTAATTAGTGTGCTTGCCCGAAGGGAAGCACACTGTTGTTCTTCGTTTTTTACTATTTTTTTTATTCTAGTAGTTTTTCTTGCAGCTAACTACTCCTCGCCCGATTGAGATAGAGACGCCGTTCAAACACCAAAACGTCCGGCCCGATCCGGTGCAAGCTGCTATGACTTTTCGTGGCGGTACCCCTTGCCACTCCTTTTTTATTCCTCTTTTTCCATCACCTTTTTTCTCCATAGACTTGCATGGCAGAACTTTGAGGCATTATGACATCATAATAGGCTCATTAAACTGGCTTGCACCTGTGATTCACTGACAACTCTCACTGACACCTGCGCACGGTTCCTCTTCTCTCTCTGTCCCTCTCCATTCAACTGTATAACTAGGAATATTAAGAGACACCTTCCATACCAGGGCTCTACTCACTCATGCATACTCACTCATGTTTACTCACTCGTGCATACTCACTCATGCATACTCACTCGTGCATACTCACTCATGCATACTTACTCATGCATACTCACTCATGTTTACTCACTCATGTTTACTCACTCATGCGTACTCACTCATGTTTACTCACTCATGCATACTCACTCATGCATACTCACTCATGTTTACTCACTCGTGCATACTCACTCATGTTTACTCACTCATGCATACTCACTCATGCATACTCACTCATGCATACTCACTCGTGCATACTCACTCATGTTTACTCACTCATGCATACTCACTCATGCATACTCATTTGTGCATGCTCATCCAGCAGGGAGAGCTGGAGAGCTGACACCTGCCCCAATTCCAAGGCACTTGTTCTCTCGGTCATGGCCGCAACAGAGCAAGCACACTCTCGCAGTTCGTTCACGAAACGCATTCTAGTTATTATTATTATTATATTATATGACACTTAATGAGTCTCTGTCTAAAGATCCTCTTTTGGCATTTTCCATCTGTATTTCCTGTGGGGAAATCCCACAAACGTTAAAGTGAAAAGTCATGGTGTTCCCTGACTCAAACTGTTAAAATACCATGCTGCAGTAAATGCACAGGAAACCTTGCTCATATGGTGACATCATCTCTTATCTGTCTACAAGGGGATTTCTCTCTTTCTCTATTTGTAAGTGTGTGTGTGTTTGACTGTTTGTGTATGTGTGTGTGTGTGTAAGAAACATATGATAATGGAAGTGTGGCTTAACGGTTATGTCTTTTGTGAAGGGCAACAATGTCCCAGACAGTTAAAGGAATGATTTATGTCACACAAACAATATGAGTGGGACTGCTGGGGAACGTTTTCTCTCCCTTTCGGATAAAACTGTTTGTAGAGGGCTACTAAAACATGTGTAAGGACTTGCATGCTGAATAAGAGTAAAAGAAAAACAATGGTTATTCATTTGTTCATTTAATTATTAGAAAAAAGGTTGCATGATGTAGATAATACTGATGGAAAGAGTGTAGTGATCATCCCTTTCATAGATACAACTGGTTGTTTGAAACACTGGTGCCTAGAGTTTCTTGAATAAAATAACAACAGTTTTAAATTATGTTCTCGACTTCGTCTACACATTTGCAGTACTGTCAGGTCTTGTAGGTGTATGGTACTGTTAGGAGCCTCACCTTTCCTTATGCTCAAATATTGGCCAACATTACCATTGGCCAGTTTCTGATGGGCGGGAACCGTTTCAAAGTATCATTCAAGGCTCAGGCCATAGCCTAAACTGCACCAGTCCAACGTATTGCGCAAAGGTACGGCACATACCACTGATGTGAATAACAGCCTGTTAAGATGGACCGCATCTTGTAATATAGGAGAATGGAAAAAACTGTCGACGCGCAAAGTTTGATTTCGATTTCTTTGAGGAAAATTCAGAGTTCGCGGACGCAACGAGGAGGCTTAAAGCTATATAAAAACCTCTTGGTTTCTTATGTGCTAAAAAATGCCAGGCAGGTGTACAGGGTTGACAAGCATGGGGAGATGCGGTGGAATATTCTTGATGAAAATAGATTTAAACATAACATTACCTGTGACTTTAACGCTCATAACTTGAACTGTAACGTGGATTTGACAGACGGGGTACGAGGAAACAATTTAGTGACCATGTGTGCACGGCAGTCTCTGTCAGGGTCTGCCTGCATACTTACTGAGCATCATCACTATAAAGAGAGTGAGATCTTTCAAAGCTTCAGCGAACAATCTTATCCGCCTAGTTCTGACTTCTTGGACTCAGAAAGCTGTCAGACCACGATGTTGGACCTAGATACACACGTTGTCACAACTGTGGACAGAAGTGGTTCCCATGTGGACTGCCCCGCTGCGCAACTATCCTCGCCTAATAACGCTTGGAGAAAACGAAAGTCGGACTTCAACGTTGACGAAGAATCCCCAGGTTTGGAGTCGAGTTCTTGGAAAAGAGACAGACTCAATGTTTCATATCACGAGAGTTCGGACACTACCGATGTTTCCAACATCGTCTCTATATTAGGTTTCAGTTTAACAGAATTCATGAGCATCCAGACGGACGTGGAACATAATCTTAACAAAAGGTTCCCCAAGTCGCCAGCGGCATGTGAGCCATGGACACGAGCAATTGAAGCATTTTGACGGCTTTTACGTTTTTTTCTATAGGAAAGAGACGGTGTTCAGGAACTACTGGGGATCCTTTTAACTGGGCATGAGCGTGGGCATGTGACCACAATAATCGCACATACCTATGCGACACTGATTTGACAAATGGGAAAACGTACAGTTTCATCATTATGTGGTATGTTATAAGAAAAGATTGAGTATTTTGTTTTGCAATGTGATCTTTGTTGGTATCCATGATAATTAAAAAAAATCAGAAGGTGATGTGGTCTGGTGGATATACGATGAAACTCAAGCGTAGGCTGCCCATAAATGCCCATGTTAACTTAGGAGAGGGATGCTTAGCTGGTCTACTTGGTAGGCTACTCACCTGGTCACCACATGTTTTATGATCTTAAATGCATCATAACAGCTTGACTATGTTGAACATGAATACAAAAAGAATGTAAGACGGGCATTACATTGACTCATTGGTTCAAAGAACCTTTTTTTTGTAGGCGTGGACTGAGGGCGCAACACACTATACGAAACGTCAACAGTTGTAACACGTGGTGACCTTAGCTGGGAAAGATTACATTATCAATACCGGCATGGCTTTGAAGCCTATCCAATTGTATGCCTGTATGAGATAAATCCACAAATGCATATTTATGCACAGATTATACACATTCGTTTGCCCTAAAAAGACGACATGTAGGCCTACGCATGTTCAGAAATGTTAGTGAACCGGTTGTTTATCTGCCCTCACTTCTCGCCTGTGATTATTTCTGACCATTGCGGTTGTCTCAATAGTGCAAAACATGTGAAATCTGAATGTTCTGTTTAGCTATCGGCTCAAGCCACTCTCGGATCTCTAAAGAGACCTGCGTTTCAAAACAGCATTTCTCGTCTTATTAATAATATAGCCTACGTGACAAAACTTATGTCAATTTCAGATATTTCTTTTCCATTTGCTATTTTCCTGCCATCTTCTCACATCTCTGTTTCCTACTGACACACAAACAATGGGCTGCTCCGAAACACTACAAATAAAGACACATCTGTTTGCAATTTGTTGTGAATATGAAGGTGTGGAAATGTTTTCTTCAACATTCTGCTTCATGCACAACGTTTTAAACACATCACATCCATTAATCTCAGTGTAGAACTGTTGTCCACGTTCTTCTGAAATGTTGAGAAAAATCACAATAAATGATAAACCCATCTTCACTCATTCACAGCCACTTAATACACCGTTTCTTGGTCAACAACAGTTGATATTATGTAGTCAGAGCGCACCCTAGTGGTTTACGGTGAACATCACCTACTAGCACATTGGGTTCCAAGGAAGTTGTAGATAACAGTTGACCCCTTTCCATTTCCTCGTGAAGCTTTTCAGTATCAGAGGGGGATTAAAAATAAAGAACACATATGTTTTCATTTTCTAAAACAGACTAATGCACCATACACAAAATGACAGTTTATGAAGACATTTTCATATGTGTGTAACATATTTACATAGTAGCCACAGTGTTAACAAAAACTGGCATACTAAATGAAACATGACACGGTGGGTTACTGTCATGCACAACTAACTGAATAATATATTTACATATTCGGTATTGGAAAATAAATCCAGTGGTCAGCGAGGTAAGGGATTAGACGTGGGTATGTGTATGGACAGTTGTATGTTATGCTGTTGACACACTGTTTGGGGCTGAGTTTGTGCAAATGCATAGAGAAAAGGATTCAGGCAGGCATTGATGAAAGAAAGAGCTGTGAGAGTGGCCCAACTACTGTCACATACATCCTTCAGCACTTCAAACTTGGTAGCCAGCGCAGTTAGTGCCAGCATGTTAAAGAGGTGCAGCGGTATCCAGAAAACACTGAACGCCACGACTATGCTGGTCACCAGTCGTGTCATCCTCCGAGTTCTGAGAAAAACCATCTTGCTCACGCGCTTTTCGAGATAGAAGTAAAAACAAACTAGCGTTGTGAATGGAAGCACAAATCCGAACACAGTCTGACACAGGAGAATGGCTGCCTCCTCAGCATCACTGCGGTAACTCACATTGCAGTGGGAATCCTGCAGGCTCCTGACCGATAGGCATGGCGACGCTATGCAGGCTGCCATGGCCCAGACAGCCACAAGTAGAGCCCACTGCCCGGACACCTGCAGCCTGGTCCAGCAGTGGGCATGCAACACCTGGAGATAGCGCTGGATGCTGAGCAGGGTCACAGTGAACACGCTGGCATGCATGCTCCAGTAGATCATGAAAAAGAGCAGCTGGCAGGCGACATTTCCCAGGAGCCAGTCAAACATCAGGTTGAAGATCTGCGCAGGCAGGAAGAGAAGGGACAGCAGGTCCGACATGGCCAGACTCATAATCAACTTAAGGGTGAAGGGGTCCAGCTGATACTTCCGGGAAATCACCATCACTGCTATGTTCCCGGGGATGCCCACAAGACAGCAGAGGCCCATGATGACACTGGATACCACGTCTATCACTGGCATCGACATGGTGGCATCAAACGGCAAAGCTCGTTCAGAGCTCCACAGACTAGGTAGGCAGACTCAGGCACCAGTGATCAGGTGAGAGTGTCTGATGAGAGTTACAAAGCAAACTTTATCTATTTTATTGCTCTTTCTGACAAAGAGCTCCCTGTCAAAAAGGACTGCACCTATACTTTGAATATATGACTGCATGTTTATAGGTGTCATAAAAGGAAGCCTGTGTCCTAAATATAGCTGCTATATAAATAGTGGGGTTTTGTCTGAGGGGAGAAAGGCTTTTGCAGTTGAAAGCAGGGGTGAATTATAACATCTGTTACATTCTTCGATTTGCGTCATCTGAATAAGGAATTTTACAGAATCAAACAGTACACTATACATTACTTACAAATGGAAACAAGTAACTTTCAGGTTAAAAATGTGCTTGCGTCTGCCCATCACAAAACAAACAAACAAACAAACAAGGCTGACTGCAGTCAGTTTTTTATTGCACAAACGACTCACTGCAACACACACGTGTTATATGGAGGCGACACAGTACACACTACACACGCACTCGCAAACTCACGAACTTGACATTTTAGTTATACATCTACACAACAAAAAAAACACAATACCATTGAACATTCTCTTCCTATAACCTGTGGCTGTAATGATTTTGGGACCTTTTTCAATAACAACATTTTAACAAGAAGAGAAAACAATACATCCTCTATGACCCTATAGCTCATCCAGGATGTGACCCTATGACTGCCTCTGTAACATCCCCACAACCTCAAAGTCAAAGTCAAAGTGTTTATTGTCACATACACCAAATTGCCACTACTTAAAGTAATGAACAATTTACTAAATTCCATGATCTGGCTTACTAGGCCTATATCCAACCTCCCTTTCTTGTCTCAATTACTTGAAAAAGTAATAGCAAATCCACTTCCTTCCTTTCTACTTAAAAATATATATCCAAGAACACGTCCAACCTGGCTTAAGAGCCCATCACAGCACTGAAATGGTGTAAGTCAAAGTTCTGAATCATCATCATCATTGTTTATTCAGGGAGAATTGGCTAAGCACAGGGCTCTTTTGCAGCAATGCCCTGACTGAGGCTACATAATACAAAAGAACAATACATAAACAAACCATAACAAAACAAAACAGACAAAATGAATAAATAAAACCCATTAAACAACTCAAAAATTAAGTCATGGTGTATTTCAAAGGCTGTGCCCTATCCTGGGTTAGGTATTACCTTTCTGACTGTCTTTGCGTGCACCATGTCAGCCAACCATACATTACTAATAATACGAAAGGTATCAAAACTAAACTTAAACAAAATTCCCATACACCTTGCCGGGCAGCCACTCCCTCTCCTTCTATATCAAATTATGCTAATACTGATACTGATAAAGTGGCCATATTACCTACTGTTGATTATTTACTTAAATGTATCTCTTCATCTGTTTATCAAATTGATATTTACAGTACTAACCAAATTTCCTCTCTCTTATAGTGTGCTTGCAAAATGTAATGGCTGTGGAAAAATTGTTCCTCATCACCATATCCATTAAGGACACCAAACTCACTTTGTCTCTTTCTTCCCCTCCTAGTGTAGACTATCTCTGCTGTGGGGTGCTGTTGTAGTCTCTCCACCTGATCTACTTGCATAAATCCCTGGCCTACACATATCCACGCCCACCACACGGCCATGCGCTTATATTACCCCATACTCTGCGCTAGCATTCACCTGCAATGTAAATAATTGCCACCATCAACATACATTTCTGTTCCATTACTCATACCCTTGTTTAAGAAACTTTATGAGCACACTGTATACCCTCTATATTGTGTACATTTACCACATGTATGCTAGTTTGCTTAATCCTGTTATGTGTATGAATTAATCTGCCCTGTTTCTTATGGTCTCCCCTCTCCTTCTCATTTATCCCCTTTTACCCCCCAAGCTTCTTTTTCTATCTATACCTATCTACACAGCAGGCTCCAAGCAGATGGGCCACCCCTTTTGAGTCGAGGATCTGCTCAAGGTTTCTTTCTGTTAACAGGGAGTTTTTCCATTGTGCTTGCTCTAGGGGGGTTCAGGCCCTGAGCTCTGCCTTGAGACAATTTTATTGTTGTGGAGCTATTTCAATCAAATAGAATTATTGTATTGAATTATTCTGATAGAGATTATTTCCAAATACTGTTAATGATTTAAGAATATAACTAGAAAATGCATTTCCTGAAGGAAATACCAGTGCATGAAATGCAAAAGTTAAGAAAGGAAGAAGAAAAGAAAGAAGAGTGAAAGAAGGAAAGAAGAAAGGAAAGAAGAGTGAAAGAAGGAGAGAAGAGTGGAAGATGGAAAGAAGAGTGGAAGAAGGAAAGAAGAAAAGAAAGAAGAGTGAAGAAAGGGAAGAAGAGTGAAGAAAGGAAAGAAGAGTGAAAGAAGGAAAGAATAGTTGAAGAAGGAAAGAAGAAAAGAAAGAAGCGTGAACGAAGGAAAGAAGAAAGGAAAGAAGAGTGAAAGAAGGAAAGAAGAAAGGAGAGTGAAGAAAGGAAAGGAAAGTGAAAGAAGGAAAGAAGAGTTGAAGAAGAAAGGAAATAAGAGTGGAAGAAGGAAAGAAGAGTGAACAAGAGTGGCTCTGGATAAAGAGAAAAAGAGAGTGAAAATATTGAAAAAAGGAGATAAAAATGGAGTGAAGAAGAGAGATTGAGTGTGAGAGAAAGTAGACTGAGAGGGATAGAGAGAACGATGGAGAGATGGAGATAAAAAAAAGTAGAGAATGGAAGGTGTCTTAATGTTTTCCTAGTTACAGTTAAATTGAGAGGGACAGAGAAGAGGTTCCTTGGATTTGGCGCAGGTGTCAGTGAAGCACAGGTGCAAGCCAGTTTAAAGACCCTATTATGATGTCATAATGGCCCAATGTAAGTCAATGGGAAAATTTAGATTCATTTTTATTTAATATCTTAAAAAGTATAAAGTTTAGAAAAGTGAAAAATACATAGCACAAGTGTCCTTTACAAGACCTACGCGACAAAGTTTGAATGAAGTTTCTACGTTAAGCGGTTCGGGCTGAATTAATCGCAGAAAAAGGTAACAAGAATAACTAGAAAATGCATTTCCTGAAGGAAATACCAGTGCATGAAATGCAAAGGTTAAGAAAGGAAGAAGAAAAGAAAGAAGAGTGAAAGAAGGAAAGAAGAAAGGAAAGAAGAGTGTAAGAAGGAAAGAAGAGTGAAGAAAGGAAAGAAAAGTGGAAGAAGGAAAGAAGAGTGGATGAAGGAAAAAAGAAAGGCAAGAAGAGTGGAAGAAGGAAAGACAAAAGGAAAGAAGAGTGAAGAAAGGAGAGAAGAGTGGAAGAGGGAAAGAAGAAAGGAAAGAAGAGTGAAAGAAGGAAAGAAGAAAAGAAAGAAGAGTGAAGAAAGGAAAGAAGAGTGGAAGAAGGAAAGAAGAAAAGAAAGAAGAGTGAAATAATGAAAGAAGAAAGGAAAGAAGAGTGAAGGAAGGAAAGAAGAGTGGAAGAAGGAAATAAGGAAAGAAAGAAGAGTGAAAGAAGGAAAGAAGAAAGGAAAGAAGAGTGTAAGAAGGAAAGAAGAGTGAAGAAAGGAAAGAAAAGTGGAAGAAGGAAAGAAGAGTGGATGAAGGAAAAAAGAAAGGCAAGAAGAGTGGAAGAAGGAAAGAAAAATGGAAGAAGAAAATAAGAAAGGAAAGAAGAGTGGAAGAAGGAAAGAAGAGTGAACAAGAGTGGCTCTGGATGAAGAGATAAAGAGAGAGTGAAAATATTGAAAAAAGGAGATGAAAATGGAGTGAAGAAGAGAGATTGAGTGTGAGAGAAAGTTGACAGAGAGAAAGATGGAGAGATGGAGAGAAAAAAAAATAGAGAATGGATGGTGTCTTAATGTTCCTAGTTACAGTTAAATTGAAAGGGACAGAGAGAGAAGAGGTTCTTTGGATTTGGCACAGGTGTCAGTGAAGCATACTAAGGCAGAAGGCAGTAACTTCTATGTTAAAGCTCAGTGGTATGATAACAATGGAATAATGACCCTATTAATTAATCAGTAGTAATACTATTTCATTTATCACAATTACCAATACAATGATTATCACACACACACACACACACACACCATTGAATTATCACATTAAGCACATAAAACAATGAACTTGAATTGTCACATGAAACACATAAAACATCTATGTCAGTCCATTGGGGTGTGTGTGTGTGTGTGTGTGTGTGTGTGTGTGTGTGTGTGTGTGTGTGTGTGTGAGAGAGAGAGAGAGAGAGAGAGAGAGAACGATAGAGAATGAGGCCCATTTTCCCCCTCCACATGCCCCCGCTCGCCAAGCGAAGTTACCCGATTTAGATGCACCTTTTTCGGACTAGCCACAGGCACTGGGTGGGGGAATAGCCCGATAGCTTAGCATATCTGCCATGCAATTCTAATGGTAATGCTACCTAGCTTGGTATGCTAACTGTCGGTAGCCTATACATCGTGAAATCAACCAAAATACTGATGTCACTGGCTTTAATTTGATAATGGCATGTTAGTAGTACATTTAATATCAGTACATTTGTTTAATTACTGCTGATATTTTACAAATACGTCAAAAACTCATTTTTGACCAAACTTGAAGTTATGGTCTTTTGCCTTAGCACGGCAGAGTAAAGCACAGGTGCAAGCCAGTTTAAAGACCCTATTATGATGTCATAATGGCCCAATGTAAGTCAATGGGAGAAATTTATATTCGTTTTTCTTTAATATCTTAAAAAGTATAAAGTTTAGAAAAGTGAAAAATACATAGCATAAGTGTCGTTTACAAGACCTACGCGACAAAGTTTGAATGAAGTTTCTACATTAAGCGGTTCGGGCTGAATTAATCGCAGAAAAAGGTAACAAGAATAAGAAGAAGAAGAAGCCTAGGAATAACAATACAGGGCATTTCATGCACTGTAACTAGAAAATGCATTTCCTGAAGGAAATACCAGTGCATGAAATGCAAAAGTTAAGAAAGAACGAATAAAAGAAAAGTGAAAGAAGGAAGGAAGAAAGGAAAGAACAGTAAAAGAAGGAAAGAAGAGTTGAAGAAGGAAAGAAGAAAGGAAAGAAGAGTGAAGAAAGAAAGAAGAGTGGAAGAAGGGAAGAAGAAAGGAAAGAAGAGTGAAGAAAGGAAATTAGAGTGGAAGAAGGAAAGAAGAAAAGAAAAAGGTAAGAAGAGTGGAAGAAGGGAAGAAGAAAGGAAAGAAGAGTGGAAGAAGGAAAGAAGAAAGTAAAGAAGAGTAGAAAGAAGGAAAGAAGAAAGGAAAGAAGAGAGGAAGAAACAAAGTAAGGAAAGAAGAGTGAACAAGAGTGGCTCTGGATAAAGACAGTAAAGAGAGAGTGAAAATATTGAAATAAGGAGAAAAAAAGAGTGAAGCAGAGAGATGGAGTGTGAGAGAAAGTAGAGTGAGAGTGATGGAGAGAAAAAAAAGTAGAGTATGGAAGGTGTCTATTAATATTCCTAGTTATACAGTTGAATGGAGAGGTACAGAGAGAAGAGGACCCTTGGAGGCTTGCCGCAGGTGTCAGTGAAGCACAGGTGCAAGCCAGTTTAATTACCCTATTATGATGTCATAATGGCCCAATGTAAGTCAATGGGAAAATTTAGATTTGTTTTTCTTTAATAACTTAAAAAGTATAAAGTTTAGAAAAGTGAAAAATACATAGCATAAGTGTCCTTTACAAGACCTACGCGACAAAGTTTGAATGAAGTTTCTACGTTTAGCGGTTCGGGCTGAATTAATCGCAGAAAAAGGTAACAAGAATAAGAAGAAGAAGAAGCCTAGGAATAACAATACAGGGCATTTCATGCACTGTAATAAGAAGAAGAAGCCTAGGAATAACAATACAGGGCATTTCATGCACTGTAATTAGTCTGCATATGAACAAGTACATGTTAAGACCAGAGGAATAGGGAGTTGTGCTTCTTCCGACCTCGTGCAAAACTGCCATCCTTGCAAGACAGGGAGCCTTGGACGTGAGAAATCCACCACCACCATCCATCCACCATCCACCCTGCTGAAAGCTAAACTACTGACTATATAATCCTTGTGCGATGGGTTTATCATTGCCTTCACTTTCAGCCTTGTGCTGGGAGCGGAGCCCGATTGCAATTGTTGTTGCTGTTTGTCTAATAAATATACTTACATGCAGCTCCGGAGTCCTGAGGTAACTAGGGTGAATTTTCACCTAGATCATATTCTATTCTATTTTACCCAATATCTGCAACCAGGACAACACTCAAATGGTGCTGGACTTTTTCATCCCTTAGTGCATCTTTACGTAGCTGTCTACTGCATCATTTTACAAACATTGTTAAAACAAATATCTTTGAGGATGTGTTGTTGGATAATTGGAGACATCTGAATTGTTATGGCCACTGAATACACATGTCAGCCAGCTGGTGTGTAGTGCAAGTTAGTGTTCTAGTGCCAGACACATAGTGCTTCCATAATGTGGTCACAATGTGTTGATATGCCTGCCTTCTGGATGGTCAGTGTCTCTGGGGGTAATGCACTACAGTTTCACAGTTGGTAATATTTGTTTCACACATTATGGATGACATGGTCCTCTTATTATGTCAAAGGACCATGTCAAGCCACTAACAAGTAAGAACACATTCATCACAAACATGCAGATTTTCAGGAACAATAACTTTAAATCTTTACATGGACTAATTTAATCACCAAGAACTTCTACTCAAATTACAACAATATGCTATAAAGAAAACAGTGAAGCTAAACATTGATAACTTACGGATCGGGGACTACAAGTGTTCTCACAACAACCACATAGTAATTGTAAGTAAACACAAAGATCACCACAATCTGATGACTAAAATAAATCAGATGTTTTAGGCGCTAGAGCTGACACATTAAGTTTAAGAAACCACAGGGTGAGAGTTAAAAGTTGTCTGTAACCATGGATACCATGTAACCATGGAGTCTCTCATGTTGCCTGAGGCAAGACACATGAGTGCGTTTGAAACTAGTATCGATCAGGGGCGGCTCGTCCATAAGGGCGATTGGGGCGACGCACTTCCTATGAAAATAAAAAATCCTGATGTATAAATTCTCGGATAAATTGTCGGATTCTACCACTAGACCGTCTGATATGCCTTTGAATGTCATTGTCCAATCAGGTAACAGCCAGGCAGTCAAGGCAAAAGTCGTGCTTCAAATGACCCCGCCCCTTCGAGGCGACTTGGGGCAAAGTGAATTTTGCCCCAGACCTCTCCCATTGACTACCATGTTAAATCCATTTTTTCACAAAACAGAGCTCTCAATGCATACTCTATGGCTTCCGGGAGGGCTCGCTCCTCCATGTCGTGTCATAAGTAATGGACGTAAAAGCCTATGGTAAAAGCCAATGATCTCAAAATAAAGACTGGATAGAGCATCCCAGGGTGTCAAATTGAGGCCACAAACAAATCGTGGCGGCCATTTTGTTGGGACCACTAGTGATCCTGCTTAAGACCAATAATTCATCAAGATTGCTCTGACAGCTTATTTTAGCGGTCTGTAATAACTGTAACTGATAACTGTAGGGTTAGGGTTAACCCTAGATTAAACACTAGTTTAATGGATATTTCTAAGCAGAACATTATAAATATTAAGTAAAATTAAATTGTAAATAGTAAGCTGCCTTTCAGCACAAAAAAGTTGTAGCCACCAAACATTGTGTATCGCATTTCAGTAGCCTAGAGAAAATAGTCCCCCTTTGTGTGGCTGTTGCTATGCAACAGACAAACAGCATTGGGAACATCACGTCTGTTAGCCTAGAACCAAAAGTTTGTTGATGATTAGCTAGGAGATCGACATTGATCTCGCACCATTTTATTCATTCACATTGCTCATTTTATAAATTTGTCATTAAAATAACAAAAACGACAATGGGACACTTTCAACTTTGTTAATATTTGTTTATATTGATTTGAATATCGCCACTAAATATGCCTCAATGAGGGAGGCGTGTGAGAGCAACGTTATACTTATTATCAGCGAGGCTAGCTAGCTACTATGTGTTTCAATGGATTTTTGGTCTAAGCGTTAGCAGCAACCTACATATAATATTCGAGAGCTTCAGTTAAGACCTACAATACTCTGCAACATTCGTGAAGCACATAAAACAACTAACCGAGTCAATGTAGACATATAAAAAGTTGTGTAGATAGCTTAATTCACATACAATATTTCCCGCCATCTTGGTTCGATTTCAAATCTACTGTTATTTTTGAGTGCGCACTGATATACTATTTTCTCTAGGCTACTGAAATGCGGTACACAATGTTTGGTGGCTACAACTTTTTTGTGCTGAAAGGCAGCTTACTATTTATAATTTAATTTGACTTAATATTTATAATGTCGCTGGCAACCGTGTTATAAAAGCAATAAGGTACTCGAGTCAGTACTGTATCGTCAATAATGTACTTGCGCTGCGTGTCGGGCCTAACAACACCCTCGAACAAGTACATTATTGACGATACAGTACTGCCTCTCGAACCTTATTGCCTAATTATAACACGGGTAGATGAAATCAAGCATTCTGATCGGTGGCGAGTGAGTCACGGGGTGTGCTTTATTGAGCGATAAAGGTACTGTACGACCAGGTTTACATTTACCTGAGCGTTCCATATCAGTGCGCACTGAAAAATAACAGTAGATTCGAAATCAAACCAAGATGGCGGCGTGTTGGGAGCCTGTTAGTGGGATATAAAATGGTGATCCGCTGCCGTCGGGCCTAACAACACCCTCGAGCAAGTACATTATTGACGATACAGTGCTGCCTCTCGAACCTTATTGCTTAAATACAACTGTCACTTTCCATAGGTCTCACAGTGTGAACTAACTATGATTTTTTTTTATGTCATTATTATTTTGCTTTTGTAAGCCAATACTTTCAAGATCAGTCAATAAATATCGTTGGTTTTGACTTATGTTGCCCCCTTCTTTATGTTGTTAGTGGACATTCATGTGTCCTGTTCAGCTATGTTACATCATACAACATTTGAGACATGTGGATAATGAAAATGTGGGATCATTTTATGTGGAGCCACATCATGTTTGCTTATGAAGGCTCCTGAATGTAACTTTCTTCCATAGCGTTCCACCTGTAACTTGTTACTACTCTAGTTATGTAGAAAGAGGGGAAATATGACTGTTGGTTGCTGCCAATAGTGAACAAAAAGGTATCGCTGTATGAGTAAATCGGCTAACTTAACCTACTGAATGGGTCGCCTTATTCATTATCATTATCAAAAAGATTGCAAAAAAAAAAATGTAGGCGCCGCTACTGGTAGCCGATAGACATTTAACACACACTTAAATGCTGTCTTACTGGGTGTCTAACTGGACAGCGAGACTAGGTTATACAACATGAGTACTACTAATATCCCGTGTCCTTGTTTGTTCTGTCTTTTCCCGTTTAGTAAGATGACTTTAAATGTCTCGCGTGACGGTCGAAGCTGCCTCTTACCCATACATCTGCGCACCAGCTCCCTCAATACCGAACACATTTTAAAAGATGTTGGGCCAAATTGTCGACTCCTGCGACTTCATTCACAAATGTAAGTTTTTTGGCCTATTTTAGCTCAGTTTTTTGGAAAAGTTACCGAAGAATAAACATGGTACTACTGTATGTTATAACATGGCTGGCTTACAAAATGTGTCTGATTTCGTTAGCCAGGTCGCTAACGTTAGCTAGCGATTGTTAACTGGCTAGCTGGCAGAGGTTCAGTTATTTGTTCATCTCCGTACAAATTAGTTAAGAACTGAACGATTGTTTATGACCATCAAGAAAATGAGCATTCTAGCTGTAGACAAATCTACCGTAAACATAATCTGTGATTTAAAATGATCGGGGCTAATGTTGGACATCCAACTGTCATAACTGTCAGCTATCGGTATCTAGCTAGTCAGTCAACAACACAGGTCCTGTTACAACAAATTCTTACCCAGGAGTCTTTTGATGGTTAAAAATGTTTTCCGTGTAGGGTCGTCTGACGATATAGCCAAATTTATCCAGGCCAGAGGCCAGGCAGAACACTTGTTCACAGGGCAGAGGAACAGTGCTGTGGAAGGGTGGAAGTAAGTGTTGGAAGCCTAACCTGTGTCTATGAAAATTTAAGTAATCCAGTTAATGACAAAGTTACACTTCAGCCACAGTTGCAGTTGGAGAAGTAGTGTCATTTACATATTCAATACAATTTGCTGTCTGTTCAGACAGGTCCTCAGTTCCATTGGTCTTGAGACCAAGGTCAGCCCACAACAAGCAAGAAAAAAGTGGGACAACTTAAAAAGAAAATATAAGGTATGACCAGATAGTCATACATGATTTACCATTGAAATATTACATTTAATAATCCAAAATGTGCTGACTGCAGTGTGAAAAAAGTATGTACTTTCATCTGTAGGAGCTGAAGTGTCCACCCACAGGGACAGTTACAGCTAATAAAGTGGACAAGGCTGCCTCGTGGTCATGGTACTCTGCCATGGATGAGCTGCTTGGCCAGAGGCACTTCACATCACCACCCGTGGTGCGTGCCTCAATGGCCTGCATCTCATCCATGGCAGAGCTACATTCCTCATGTGCCATGTCTTCCCCACCAACGCGAGAGGAGAGAGTGGGGAGTGAAGTGGAGAGGCAGGAAAGGGGAAGGGAGCTAAGTAGCTTCATGGATTTCCTGAGAGAGAGCATCGAGGCAGAGAAGGCAAGGGAGGAGGAGAGGCAGAAGAAGGCTGAGGAGCGGTTCAGCCAACTTTTGGCAATCCTCGAGAGGATTGCTGAAAAAGTAATAAATAGTTAAACATTTACGGCATTAGGTTTTTTTTTCTTTTGATATTTACAACAGAGTTCAGTTAAGTTAAAATAATATATTTTTTTGAAAGCTCCCCAAGCAAGTCAAAATTATTCTGGGCAACAGTGGTGAGGAAAAACTTCCACGTGGGAAGAAACCTCGGGAGGGCTAAGGCTTAGGGAGCGACCACCCTCCTTGGTCATTCTTTAGAAACTGCCTGCTGCAACTATAAAATATTAACAAAATTGGTTAGAAAATGCATGCATTTCTTCATTCATTCAGTATATCAATCAATACCTACATAAGAAAGGATACAAGAAGCAACAGCACACGCTGGGAGGGAGCAAACAAGTTTAGTTACACAGACTTCAACCTTTACCGTAAATGGTTTCTTAAATGGTTGTTTGAAAACAATAGTTTTTGAAGATGCCTTCACGCATGTCATGTCTGGTGAGGCACCTGTCTATTTTGGCAATGAGGCAGCAACCTTCCGTTTCACCATGTAGTCCATTCTTTTTCTACTTTAGCATATAGCACCTATTTTCTTTTCACAGGGATTTCTGTGGAACCAGCAAGTATTAAAATGCTAACACTAAAAAATACTTTATATGACTTCAGCACTGTATTGCAACCATTAAATTAACAAGTTCGAGAAGGGCAAGTGGGATTTCATTGACATCAGAGTAAGCCTTTTAAACTTTTTTGACATCCTAGTCTTCTTGATTTAACTTACGATGATAGGAAAAGTGTTCCACCTTTAGTAGAAAAGTTTATGAACATTTACCTATCATAACATTTGCCATGGAATGTGCCATATGGAATACTGCTGGCAACATTACCTTACAGCTACGTTCATAAAGGCTCACATTAAACTTTTTCATCTACAAATTACTTTGAAATACAAATGCAGATATCAGAGAACCCAAAGGTGTCCAGGTATAAACTTTTTAGACCTATTTTAGTAAGAGGGCTGAATGATGAATCAATACTGTTGAGTGAAAAACCGATGGTCAAAACCTGGGCCAAATAATTGAACATGGGAGCAAAAATATTTGACAGACAAATGATTAAAGGTAAATGCCCTACCTTCCAGTTTCTCACTGTATTCCAGATCTAAATCACTTTGGGTGATTGTGAAGCAGGTGTTGCATCTGAGATTGTGTTATAATGCCACCTAGTGAACTAGCCACACACAAGTCCACAATGGAACTCAGAAGGGAGGTTATCAGTTCTCTAAATCTGGGGGATTGTTGCTTTTTATTAATTTCTCACTTTTCACCTTTCATCAGTGTATTAAAGGGGTGATGGTTTATTTAAATATTAATGACATGGTACACCACATAGCAGTGGTTCTTTTGCCCCCTTTTGAAATTTTCCCCAGGCTAGATATTGAGAGGAAATTAATTTGGCTAAGCTTCAGCCATCAAAACAATGACAACTAATAAGGACTCAGTTTGCCCATTAACCATGCGTCAGTGCTAGGGCAGTATGCAAGTAGGGGGAGTGTCTCTGTGATAAACACAGAAGGGTTCTGTGTGTTCTGTGGAGTTGCAGAACTTACCAGCTAAGTAAGGGATAACGGCCGACGAGCTGTGCAGTTCTACGAAGTTAATGGACGCTGCGGGGCAAAGAACACCAAGACGCGGAGCGGAGTGTTGCTCCGCGAAGTCCATTAACTTCGTAGAACTGCACAGCTCGGAGGCCGTTATCCCGCTTATCTCCCGTTTACAACATCCAAAAATCTTTAGGAAATTTAATATGCATAATAACCTGATGAATTCTTGATTTGAAGCCTAGTGCTCCCGTTAGAGAAGGTAGTGAGAAAGTAGTGCGTGACACTGGACCTTTAGTTTCCCCCCTGGAAGCTGAAGTAAAAAAGTTTTTTTTTTTTTTTTTAATAACGCCAGATCACAAAACAAGTCATTTAAAGTTACCTTTACCATAAAACATGTAAAATTATACTTAGTTTTTAAGTAAAACTGCTTATCCTAACCCCTAATCCTGAAGTATAACTGTTGCATACTGTTACTGTAAGATGTTATATTGACTGCTGTCATTAAAAGAAACACATGAACATCATAATTCATTTAAGTGTTTGTGTCCGTGTCCGCTGCCGCGCCGCGCCCCTGCCGCCGTCCCCCTCCCCCCCCCCCCCCCCCTAAGCTGTAAACCTAGGGGAAAAACTGAGGTTTTACTATTTACAGTTGAACTCCACGTTTCCGTTGATGGTGAAGTTGGACAGAGCAACAGGGAGGTCAAGTTTAGTAATTTTGGTCGAAGGCTCACAATCGAGCCGGCTAGTTAGCCGTGTGAGCTACCATCTGTTTCAATGTTTTTTTTTTCTAAGCGCTAGCAGCCGCCTACAAATAATATTCGAGACTTTCAGTTAAACTTACAATACTCTGCAACATTCGTGTAGAACATAAACAACTAACCGAGTCAATTTAGACATATAAAAAGTCGTGTAGATAGCTTAATTCACATAAAACATTGCCCACTAACTTCTCCCAACACGCCGCCATCTTGGTTCAAATTATCCTAGCTGTCAAAAAATAAACGTTACGTTGGTTGTCAATGGTAACCATTCAAGAGCATTGATATGGAACGGCGATTTAACTTTTCTACTGGGACTACGTCCAAGGTGTGCGGTTCCACGAACTTAATGTACACCCCATTAGCCAATCAGAAAACAGTATTTCGTTCCAGAGGGAGATAATTAAACTTATCTCTCATTTAAGTAGATGTCACCTTAAGGTGTACATGGACTCTAAATACAGATACTTTGGACTCAGTTCATGAACACTGTTAACAAGAATGAAGCATGATTGATCACATTTATGTAAATGCATCTGTCCTGACCTGATGAATCTACTTCTACTTTTGGTCAGAGAGACTGGAGACAGGTGTGGATGCAGGAATGTAAATTGACTGAAACTTAACATTCACAGCAGAGATTCATGCATGTGATCAAACAATGAAGGCGAAAAGAAGTGTTCACCAATGGGTCCAACATGCATGCGTACTACAGGAAAAAACCTGATATATTGTGAGAAGCACAGATTAACCAAGCCTTTTCCTTTTCATATGTTTGGCCCTTCAATTGGGCTTTCTATGATTCCACCAGAGGGCACAGTTCCCCCAAACTGTGAAGTAATAGCAGTTTTCTAAATCCCTCTTCACATTTTTATTTATCAGTAATAAAGAGGAATGCATTTGGTTATCCTATCATTCTATTGCTTTTATAGAGAATTGGTTTGAGTAGGGATATTTTGGTTGTTAGCCATTGTTATTTTAACCCCCTGTAGTCATCATCTGTCACTCAGCAGGTTTCCAAACCTTTATGTTCTGATGAGCTGGCACCTAGCCCAGTGGGAGACGAATACGCGCCTAATGGTGAAACTAAAAGAGGGGAAATGGCTTTATTTGTGCCGCCTGAGAGATCCCCTGGAGCCCTCCAGGGGCCAGAACTGCAGGTGATGGCTGTCTCTGTACACAGGGCACTGGGGATGCTAAGGGAGGGAGAACCTGACAGACCTCCTTGCTCATTACTGATTCTATTCAAAGTGACAATGGAATCCGTCTCATCAGAAAGTAATGTGTTGTAAGTCTGGAATGTTTTTTTTTTGTTCTGTTTATAGATTTGACTCTTTATGTTTTCAAAGCTTGTGTGGAGTATGTAAGGGTTAAAGAAGAACGTTTTCAGAAGCAGCTGTAGCTTAAGACCACTGAATGAGCGTAATAGCCACTGATGAGTACCAGGGAGAGTTCCAGGGAATGGTTACTCAGCTGACACCTCGCACTAAGCACTGATACCTCCATCAACTTCTGTCTTACAGGGATTATTTCAGCCGGAGGACCTCTTGAGAGTGACTAAATGGGCCACTGGCTCTTTATTTTGAAACATTTTCAGAATACTGAATGCTGTGACTAGACTTTAGAAAGTGAAAACAATGTTAATGCGGCATATACTTAAAATCACAGATACTATATACATTGCATTGTTTAAAAAGGACAAATACTGGAAATACAATACTGACCTTACTTCATTTCAGAGAGTGAACCAGATTTCTTTTTTTGGACACCCCTTTAGAGAATATCACAAACGTAAGCCTCTTAATTGATTTGTTGTCACATATCATTTGCGTAGCATTGTGAATTTACCAATTCCTGCCAGACTGCAATGTGAAGAAACAATTATTATAGATGAAAACAGACTGCACATCTCACAGTAACATATAAATTAAACTAAAACTAAAGTTACAAAAGTTTAAATGTATGAAAAAAAGATGGACATTTTTAAATGACTTCCCGATAATGCTTGTCTGAACAACAGTGACAGAGCTCCTCTGCTTTTCTATGGCAAGTGACAAATGCCCCAGTATGGTCACTGACCAGTTTCAGGAGCTTAGTGTAAGTTATTGGCTGATGACAGCACTGACTAGTCAGTGACACTGAACAGTCTTTGGAGCTCCCCCTAGTGTTACTTGCCAGTTGCCAGTGCAAGGTGTTGGAGGCACTGACCAGTAAGTAACCAGTCCGTGGAGCTCCCTGTAGTGGTATTATGTAGGGGTGTAATAGTACGTGTATTCTTCCCGAACCGTCATGGTATGGACAAAACACGGTAGCCTATGTGCAAAGATTGATGAATGTAATGCTGAACCAAAATTCACAAGCCAGTTCCAGCCAGAAACCTAAAGCTGTTAGCAAGTTAGCAACATACCAGGCTAAACTTAGCTCAAGCTTACTGGCATCTGACTTAATCACACTATGACTGTTCAAAATAAATAAAAAGAAACCTAGACTTGTGTATTTGGATTTTTTTGTTGATTTCTTCCTGTTGTACTGAATTCATAGCCAACTGTGATGTCCAAACAATGGTGTGAACTGCACCGTGGCTTCTGACACTGACCCTAACCCTGCAGGAAGTATAAGATACTAGTGCTCACAAAAATGACCAGTGTGAGCTACAACCCCATCGCAACTTTTATCAGATCAAACTTTCTCGCTAGCTGGTCACTATTGTATCTTACCAATATAATGGTAACACCAAAGCAATATGAATGCTGTTCATTTCTACACACCACTACACAAGCCCTATGTATCCTGTGTCCTACATGTAGTGACATGAAAGCATGTGCAGTCATATACTGACAGTTGTCAACTCAACTGTACGTTTAGGTATTTATTCATTATCCTTCAAGTTTTATTGGCTATGATCATGGCTGTGGTGTTGTTGCTTACCGTGATAAATACCTAAATATTCTGCTAAAGCTTCAAATTTTACAATCGTCCATAGGCAATGATCATAGGCTGCAGACAGTTGGATGCACATTTACACACAATATGTCTGGTGAGAGGACAAACCAGTAAAATTGTCTCCCAAAGGATTTCAGAACATATGTCTTATTTTACTGTGAGGTTGTCAGACTGTCAATGTGTGTAGGTGTGTGTGTGCGTGCGTGTGTGTGTATGTGTGTGTGCTTGTAACTGTGATGGGGAAAAGCTTGTGAAGCTGTGCTCTTTCACTGAACCCTCACCTCTCGGCATTCATTTGGGTTAGCGATAGCAGACCTCTGCTCCGCTATCAGTAGGGTGGCAGGTCTTCTGATGGTCAGGTCCAGGTTCAACTGAAGTTCATTGTTACCCTCTCATCCCTCTCTCCCGCCCCAACAGCTACCCCTTCTTCTCTCTTTTTCTTTTTCTCTCTCTCCATCGCTCCGTTGTGCCTCCTAGACTCATATGGCAGGTGGTCCCTGCTGGGATGGATGGGGTCAGTTTCAGTTCAGAAACCCTGACCCGCAACCCCCAACTCTGCTCCGACCTCCAGAGCAACCCCTCTATTCCCATGCCCTGACCTTAGAGATCCTGTGGGAACCACTGATCAGCAGCATCAAAAGCTTGGGAGACCTGTTAAACCAGTGCACAGCTAAAAAAAAAAAAAAAGGAATCCCATTGTTGCTCCTTGTTAATAAAAGCAGGGGGAGAGAATTGATTGATAACACGCAGTCCGACTGGGCAACAAAAAGAAGGGAAGGGGCTTATACTCAGGCTTCACCCAGACTGCATAAATGCTCTCAGCAACGACTCACTGCTGTGTGTCCGGCTCTCTGATGCTGTGTCTGATCTGCATTCTGCCCACAGGATTCAGCTCAGATTTCTGTCTGTGTTCTTAATTAACAACTCAGGGCATGGCAAACCTTGCTGACACTTATATCAGGGATGCACAGGGGTCTCATTTCCTGTTGCCCCGTCTTGTAATCACTGATTTCAATCTGCTCATTCTTTGAACCGTGTCTTCTTCATGATGTAATAAACACATTTAAAAAAGCAAACAGCTACGTCCTCTGTTGTTTACAGTGTTTCAGATCTTTTTTGTGAGTGTTTCTGTTTGTGCATGTGTGTGTGTGTGTGTGAGAGAGAGAGAGAGAAAAAGAAAGAGAGAATGCAGGGTATTTAGCTTGAATCTCTTTGTTTGTGTACAGTATGGGCATGTTTAGGGGCCCATGGCCAAAATGATGAGCATCCCGGCTAATAGAGTTGTTTAAAGCTTAAGCCCCAAACAAAGGAGAACGCCGATCCAGGCCGCGCTTAATCTTTGCAACCTGTCAACTTCCTGATCCAGCCCTCCAGTTGCCATGGATACTTGAGCTCATCAGCCAATCGGCTGAGCTCAGAGGCAGGCATGACCAACTGGATTAAGGGTGAATGGGGACCAGGCAGTACTCTGGATATAATGGTAAAGTAAGACGCTGATGAGATGTTTTTGTTGTTGTTTTCATTTCTCGGTTGTGCCGTGTGAGGGATGAGTAGTTTAGTCCCCTTTAGGGTCGGGAGTTTGAACAGAGCCTTGGGAACAAAGACTTCACAGTGGCAATGAAACTGAGATAATATGTGTAAAGTGAAGTACAGACATTTCATCAAGGTCATGGTGGTTCTGCCAATCACAAAAAACTGTTGTATTGTGTGTGCAGTGCGTCATAGGAGTTCTATATGGGCTAAATTATAAGGAATTAAAAAAAGAAATAAGATTAGATTATATTTTATGCATTCATTTAGAAACAAATATATTTCCACACAAGTAACTTTTTTTAACCTTAAAAAACCTTTATGTCAACAGACAACCTATGCACATGCTGACCTCCAAATGTAGTGTTGGACTCAGTGGATTTGTAATGCCACAGACTGTCCACCGGGAGGCAGAAGTCAGTTTTTCCTTTTTTGGATGAACAGGCTTTAACTTCCACTGTGGCCTCAGTGAACCCAACACACAGATGGAAAGATTTGGCCCCATTCCAGCACATGCTTTTGTTCTGTCCTCACATAACTGAGCAAAACACATGCTTCTGCTCTGGCTGTGCTAAACTACTTTTATACTACTCCAGATCGAGCATTGACTGTTTTCCTGTCTTCACTTGGGAGTAAAGGGCGGTCATTTCTTTCTATTCTAATTAGGTTTTAATTTCAAACACATAAAACTTTTAATTAAAGAAATGAACAGATTTAATGAAAGTAAATAACAAAACTATGAAGGAGCCATTGGCTTGGTAGTGATTCAGTGAACCGAATTCATGTGGGTATTGTAACATATCAGGTTTCTTATAAATGTCCTTTGTTGTTGAGACCGCTGCTCCTCTGTCAGCTCATGTTGCACTTTGTGCATGTGTCACACAAGCATTACATATCCTAAACATGTGCAGAGAAAGGAACATAAAGAAGAGACACACATAGAGGGAGACAGTCAAATTAATAGTAATTTGCGTATTGCACATTTTTATTAAGCACTTGTGTGTTTTTTCAGTACAGTATAGTCATTTTTTCAGTATCTATATTTTTCACCTTTGAATATGTGTATGTGCAGATCTGTTTTCCACTTTCATGGTTTCTCATTTGTTGTTTTCCTCTTGCTTGGAGCACCTTGCGCCTGTGTTTGACTGGAGGGGTCACAGCGTTGGTATGTTTCCAGGTCATGCAGAAATGGGTCAGATTGTTCCTCTTGTCAGTTCCTGTAACATCAGCGTAGCTAATGACAGAGGATGCTAAACTGTGGTACTGTGCATTACGTATGAATGTTCCTCTGGCCACATTGCACATCCCAAATGCTGTTAACTTTCAAACCTAGATCAGAGGAATTATCGGACCAAAATTATTTCTGTTCATATTCTGTACGTAAATGGAGTTGACAATGGGGTATCTTGATGCAGCCATATGTGAAGTAAGTTCAAGTGTAGGCATTAAAGCAACATATGACTAAGGAGAAGTGTTCCGTGTGAAGGTCTTTTTATGCTGTGCATGCACATATAGAAACATAGCCAGGTGCTTGTTTTATGTATGATACTTACCATTGATACGAAAGGGCCTGGATAAAGGTTGGTGGGTTGGTGAGAGAGGGAGGGAGGCCTTGGTTTAGACTGACTGGAAAATGTCAATGTCTGAAATTTCCCAGCACGCTAAGAAAACTTTACAGGGCAATTACCGTGGGATTGTTTCCAGATGATTCTATCAGCTCTGGCTCGACAAAGGGAAAAAAATAAGGGAAATGGTCTTTTCAGGCACTGACTGAGCTGATTGTTTCACATTTCATTTGTGGAGGTCAAAATCAAGTGAAACTGAAAAAAATAAACTACTCAGTCAGAGAAGGTGGTAGCTCAGCTTCAGATGACTCATTTCTCTAAAGCAGGATGTTTTTGCTGAGTCAAGATCTATTTTAGGAGCTGTTATTTTAGTATAATGACAGCCTGAACACTCTCTGTATGGTTTCTGGAGATTTGCAGCATACAGAGAGGGGTCAGAATCACTCGTTTGAAAAACACATTCTCATACACTCACATACCACTGAAAAAAGTAATTTTCACCTTTAGGACACAAGCTCATGGTAATTGGACAACTAGTGCGAGTACTACCAACGGTGTTATCTGTAACATCAGTAATCTGGTGCTCTGCCAGGCTCCCAGGTCAAGGTCCATTAAATGATCACATCTGTGTTTCCAGGGCAAAGCCTGCTTTCATTTCAACATCCATGGCCATTTACAGGCCTATCAGCATGAAGGCATGGGGCGCTCTTCCCATCTACTGCAGAGCAGAGTCAAGGGGTTCAGCTGCTGAACTCTTTTAGCTCAACTGCAGCACATCTAATCCGTTTGGTTCATTGATGGGTTTGGTGAGAACATTTCCACATGACTTTTTGTTTTGATTCTAAATGCGTCATGGTGTCTGAGGGGAGAAAACCACAATAGGGAGTGTGACAGTGTGCTTGGTGATCGACAAATATGAGGAAATAAATAGTTTCTCTGCCTTTCAGGACGGTGGTGACACTTATTTGCCAATAAACTACCATCTTCTGATTTATTTCATGTATACAAATCATTTTCTTAATAAAGTTCCAATAGTAGTCCAGGGCCTGCATTTGTAAATGGCATGAAGACTAAGACTAAATAGACAGTACCGTAGTGGGTCAAACATAACAAAGTGACATTAGTTATGGTGTAAATAAACGCATTCACAATGTTTTGTGAACATCCTCTGACTTGCTTGTGAAACAAAATCAGCCATTGCTTTGAATAGACTATAACTAACACAAAGCACAGTAACTGTAAATGATTGTAGATTTTCACTGAAGTGCTGCCAACAGCAGATACATTTCATTTGACTTTTTTTTACTGTCCTGAACATGGCCTGGAATCATTATGGTTTCATAGGAGTATTCACGCAATGAGGCTTGAAATGAAAAAGCAGTACAGGACTATTGGGCTGTTTTTGGGGTCAGTGCCCAGGATTAACTAGAACAACAACTGAATTAAATCATTATGACTGGAAGTTGTATTTACCTTACCTTGATTGTCAGGGGAGTCCAGGATACTCCCTCCTCCACAACAGCAATAATTTGGTGCTGACTCCATCATCAGGGGTGGAGGTGGGGAGAGTGAGGGAGCCCCATTTTTCCACTTATCAGTTTTCCAGCATAGTCACCATCTGATCTGGAGGAAGCCCTGTGGTGTTAGCACCGCCATTTGCATTCATTGACCGGTGAGTTGTATCCATGGGAAACCCACCGACAGCAATGAATGTTTATTGCAGCCATTATGGCAGCTTTGTGAAACCCCAAACTGACTCAGCAGCAGTGGGTCTCTCGAGATGGCTGCCTCCACAAGACTTCATGTTCGCCGGCTGCTTCCTGCCTCGCTTGGAGGAGAAGAGACGGCAGCCCCTCGGGGTACAGTCAACGGTCGATGGTTTATATCAAAGGCTCAAACTCACCGACAGCGTTGAATGTTCACCGAAAGCGCCAGATAATTCAACTCAAACTGTTTTATGTGCTTATTAAACAATTGTTTACCAAAAGATGAACAAACGTCAATTTAAGTGCCTAGTGCCTCTGCTCAACTTTCATTCAGCACTGACTTGACTGACTTGAAGGCTCTGTTGGGTCTCGGTTTGTGATTTTGCAATTGTGATTGACAGAACAAGGAAAGAACATTTAAGGAAAATGAAAGTCAGATGGACATGTACTGTATATGTAAACACTCCACCTTGAACAGGATGTCATTGAAGACACTGAGAGCATCTGACAACATTCTGACCACCGATCATCTAAAAAATGCATAGTGAACCCATCGACCCACATCTTACCAAAGCTCTCAGCTCACCAGGGGGTTGGATTGGGGGAGGACACACCGGCAAGACCCCCTGCTCCCCCCCTCTGAGAGCCAATTACCCAGCTGGCCTGATGGCAAAACCGTGTTTGCGCGAAGCTGCGCGGTGAATCATTCAGGGAGTTTGGAGCTCTTGTGCTGCACTGCTCCCGTTACCCCGAGTTGAACCCCAGCCTCGGCTTCCTGTGAGCAGTCCTCTGAGAAGGGTAAAAAAGTGAGGGAGGAGAGAGAGTGAGAGAAAGAGAGAGAGATGAAAGAGAGATGGAGGGGTGGGGGGGGTTAGGGTGTGTATGGTCTGAGATAAGGTATTTGTCGAGAGGGGGTAAGAAAGAGAGATATGGCGTGTAAGAGGGAAGATGAGTTAAGGGAGTGGGGGAGAAAAGAGAAAAAAGGATGGAGAGCAATCATGTATTATTAATGCACACCTTCATTTGTCAGTTCTGCGAAGCAGCAAAACCCTGCACTGTTTTCTCTAGTTGCTTTTGACACAGCTAATGCTCTTCAGTCCTTCTCCAGAATGACAGTAAGAGCTGCTTCGTGTTCTTAAGGCATCCATGATTTAAATATCATACTATGAGCTCTAATTAAAATTAAAGATTGCATTTTGTTTTATGTGAGGCTTTTAAATGAAGTGTGCCACCGCAGAAGGATTACAGGCCAGACGTGAAGCCTCTGTTTCTTTAAGTCAGTTCACCATTACAGAAGAAGAAAACTCAAGTAGATAACCAGACCCTCAAAGAAAGCCTCAACAGGCAGGGTTCCACCAGCATCAGGACGTCTACCACACATCTCTGTCCCTTGAACTAATGGAGAAGACTGAAAGATGCCTAAGTAGGGTGCCCCAGTTCCCCCTGATCCTAGAGTGTGTATGGGAGTCGAGGAGATGCTGGAAATGGTATGGAATGGTACAGAATTCTGCCTGTTAATGGAGAGTGAGCTGCCATGGTTTTGTATGGAATGTGAGTTTGTGTGTGTGACAGAGAGAGAGAGAGAGAGAGAGAGAGAGACAGAGAGAAAATGTGCATGTGTGTGCATTGCGATCCTCAAGTAATATACACAGACGCACACACCGGGTAAACACATATTACAAAAATAATCTTCATCAGCGAACTGACTTCATCTATACCTGCTACTCTCGCATTTTCTCTCTGTGTTTATCAATGTTTGTGTGTGTGTGTGTGTGTGTGTGTGTGTTTATGTGAATATGAGCATACACTGGGACTCAGATAATCCCCTCCAACATCACATTTGGGAAGCTCTGCCTCAGTGCGTTATCAGTCCCCCCACACCTGCACAGCCAGACAGTGAGTGGCAGACACATTGTGTTCAGAGCTTTAGGTGTGGGGCTTAAGGTAGCCAGCCAGTAGCACATATCTTAGTCTTATGGTGCATAGCAAGGCCTTCTCTTTTAGACCTGTGGAGAAGGCTCTTTATCCTAAGAAATGAACTGTGCTTCCATGACAAATTTCGCTGGTGTAGGTTACAGATCCACTGCCAGTGCAGGAGAAATGAATGAGAAGGGTGTGCGCATGAATATGACATGCACTGCATAAATGGACATGTTAGAGCTGAAAGTGACAAAATAGCATTGAAATGAATGAGCCACAAACAGACAGATAGTGTTGCTTTGCAGAACAGGTAATCTCTCATCTGTGTGCTTCACTATGCCCACTTAAGACGAGCTCTGGAACAGGGGAAGAGGTCACACCAAACATAGGCTTTGGAACCTCATTAAGCCTTTTGGCCCTCGCTGGGTCTAAAGCCAGCAGGTTTGTGTGAGTCGGGCTGCTTAAGGAGATGAATATGTATTAGAGTTTTCTAGAAGCAGCCATGTTGCCTGGATTAAGCCGTGACATTCCTCCCCCATCTTCCGCCTCATCCGCGGTGGCTTCTCCTTATTGTTATGGGTCAGGCTGATTGACCTTCAAATCTTTGAGCTGTCAGAGAGAGTAGGAGTGTGTGTGTGTGTGTGTGTGTGTGTGTGTGTGTGTGTGTGTGTGTGTGTGTGTGTGACTGCCCATATATGTGTCACAACAATCGGCACCACTTTCTTGTTTCATTTTTCATTCCTTCAATAGGCTTCTTTTCCCTGTTATCTGTGGTGAAAAATGGTAATGACACAAAAGGACGTTACTGCCATCAGCTCTCGCTTTCGCTGTTCTGTAGCAATGGCCGCATGACAACCAAAGCCTGACAAACAAAACGCTCATGATGCCATGCTGTAAATGTTTTCCTCAAGGTTGTGTGGAAGCAAACAAAAGCTAAATGCAGTACTTGTTTGGGGGGATTAATCCCTCTTTAATCTCCTCTGTAGACGCCACACTGTCATGCTATTTGCTTCAGGCTGCGGATAATCTCCATCTCTCTGCTCTTGCTACACTCTTTACTATAATAGATGGTGTTTTCGGAAGTCTATCTGTGTGATAAAATGTGTGTGAGTGTGTGAATCTGATTCACCATTCTTTAGTATTTAAAATGTATATTCATATTGGAGTGAATACTTAATGTATTTATGCGTGTGTATACAAATGTTTTTGTGAAGTGTGCTTGAATTAACACTTTCTCTGCATACGTGTGTGTGTGTGTGTGTGTGTGTGTGTGTGTGTGTGTGTGTGTCTGTCTGTCTGTCTGTCTCTCTGTGTCTGTGCTACTGCTGTGCATCCCTTCAGGAGGGTACTCGTCTCTAAGCTTCTCTCTCGTTCCCTCCTTCAAGTTAATGTTTATGGCAGTAATGACCTCACAGGCCCATAAACGTCACTCACTGACGTACTTAACGCACACTCTGCACTCAGGGGCACTCTTGAGTCTGTAACTCAACCCCATGCTGTCAAAGACACATAGACGTCCGGCCTGCTTTCAGCTCAGGCTCAGCTTTTGCCGCCTACACGCAGGTCAGACTTTTATTTTGTCTAAGAATGTCAGGGATTTGTAATGGAGATGCAGGTGTGATTGTGCATCTATGTGTGTGCATGTGTGTGTGTGTGTATGTGTGTGTGTGTGTGTGTGTGTGTGTGTGTGTGTGTGTGTGTGTGTGTGTGTGTGTGTATGTGTGCCTGTGTGTGCATGTGTGTGTCAAATGTATGAGAAAAAGAGATCATAGGCGTGCGTGCGTGCGTGTATCATCTGTACACTTATTCTCCCAGTGTCCAAAGGTTAGAGGATGAGCTTTGAGTGAATCACCAGGAGGACTTAAACCTCCCTGGATTAAAGTGAAGTATATGGGATGAGTAAGAGAGCATTAACTAATGTGGAATGAGCTTAACATTCATACATACCTGTCAAGTTTCAAACTGTTAGCAAACTGTATTTCGTAGAAAATTGCCAATGCTCTGTCCCCTCTCTCGCTCTATCTATCTATCCCCCTCTCTGTCTCTGCAATCATTAATCATGGTTTAATCCTAAATTATTACAAACCTTTGCCTTGCAGGTCTTATCTCCAGCTGAGGCTTCCTCTCTGTCTAGTAACTCTTAGAGCTTAGTCACACACACACACACACACACACACACACACACACACACACACACACACACACACACACACACACACACACACATAGGATTCAGGCCCCATATTTCTCATATGAGGACTTGCTAATCAAGAGCAGCCTTAATACAGTCAGACCCAGGTCATCCTCCAGTATGGAGAAAGTCTGGCTTATCTGTCATTTATTCATTAGCCTGGCTGGCTACACATATTAATGACTGGGGATGTCACAATGTGTTACCCAGCAACTGCTGATTTGGGAGTTTTTAAAAGTCCAGAATCAACTGGACATTAATTATATTAGACAGAACCAACAGCGTGCTCCGAATTACTCTGGCTCAGTGGTTTTGTGCCCCATTTACATACAATTGCATATGCAGTTCTGTTTGACAGGCCAAAATGTATTAAATATAGCTGTTGGGACGTTAGAGCCTTACTGCCCTGGGGAAACATTTATGCTTTTGCATTGATAATTAATGCAGACTCCCAACGGGCGCCCACGACTTATGTCTTAATGACACTGGCAGTTGTGCTCTGAACTGTGCAAGAGTTCATTCTCAACTCGTTTTAAATGCACATACACTCTTCATAAGGTTTTATCCTCTGACTTCTGTTTTCCTTAGGTAAACACAGATGTTGGCTGGGGACACCTGTGTTCAAAAGGTCAAAAGATTTCAACACAACAGTCCCAGTAGTTCCCATTTCCATTCTGATTCATCTGTAAGGGCTTCGCCTCCATGATTTTTGTACTGACCCACTCCCTCACCCCCTCCCTCCTGACATCAACCATGGTCTGTATAAGTATCGAGATCAATTTAAACACGTACATGTTTTTTTGTCCTATTCCTTCTGACGAATACCACAAACGCTCAGACTTAGGCTTGTCATCGCCAGTCAACTATAGACATATGCTTCCTCAAATGCAGTGCCTCCAATTTCACTACCTAATTTTAGTAGATATATTTAAAAACAAACCGCAATAAGTCCAACTTCCAGTGGCAGTACTAAGGAGAGTAAAAAGAAACACTATTTAATGGCCTTCATGGGAGAAAAAGAAGTTGTCATCTTGATACGTCCAGAGTGTGGCATCACTGAAATATTTAGTCTGAGCTTTGGAGAGAAAAGGGGGAGGGGAGTGTGTGAAGAAGGAAGTCTTCAGTATGTAGGTGGGCTTTGGAGACGGAGGAAATGAGCATTTGGTGTGGGTTTAGTGGGAGTGGGAAAGGCAGGCTAAATGTGAAACTAGACGCGTGGAGAGGCGCCGGCATTTGTTTAAAATGTGTGGGTGTGGGAGTGTATGCATGGATCAGAGAGAGAGAGAGATAGAAAGGGAGGGGGAGGGGGGTTTGTGAGTGAGTTGTGTGTGTCCACTAGGTCAAGTTCACGCTGCTATTGTGTCTGTTTTATGTGATGAGCTTTTGCCATCGCATCTGTTCTGCGGGAGCAGATGCCATTCTAGAATCGCCTGATCTGTGTAATCTGCACAAAATGCCCTCAGATCTGAACAGAGAGCACACCTCACTTCACCAACTGCCACATTTCCCTACGCCTCCATTTTACTTTCTTTAAACAAAAAAAATACAAGAATGTGTGGACCATTTGCTATGCCTATGGGCTCCAAGGAACGCACAAAGTAGCCTCTGTGCACACCCATTACGGAAGTTAAACAACTTAAACTGGGTTTAATTGTATGAGTCTGGGTGAGTATGATCTTATCAAAACACACCGCCCTGGCTGGATTTAGGCGCAGAAGCAGGAAGGTCAGCCAGAGGTCTTTGGCTATAGTGGGGCACACGCCACCTCAGCCCTCCATGCAAGCAGGCAGGCCAAAGCACTTACATCCCATAGGCATCAGGGAACACAGCCATAGATTTTGAACCCCGAGAAGGATGTCACAACCAATATCTTTGGCTCTGTCTCACATCAAAAGCAAAAATATAAGCACATTTAAGCACATACAGACGTTATATTGAAAGAGTTCTTTGTTTTGTTGACCCTGTTATGCCTGGTGAGGGCAAATCTACACCTTTGGCTCTATTGTAAGTGGTCTGTCTCCAGTGCCACTGTCGCTTCAACTGCTCCACTGTAGCCAGTTCCCATAGAGGGTAGGAAGCCCCCCCCCCTTCTCTCTGTCTTCACAGCATCCTCCTCATACCTGTGGGTCAGGTAAATAGAGGAGAGGTCAGAGAGGTCGCCAGTGCCACTGAAACAACACCATACTGGCCCCTCCATAGACTTCCTGGTTCTCACGGTTTTAGCTTGACCGCCGCTGATGAGAATGCCCAGACGACAAACCGCACCATGCTGCTCTGACACAAGTGGAAAGAGGAACTGCTCACTCCCAGGGCCATCTCACCTCCAGTCTAGTCGTCCCAACACTAGAGTTTCCAGTCATTGTAACACTAGACCACAAACGGACATCCACCAGAGCGGTCAGTCCACAGACTGCATGTTTTTTTTTCCCTTTCTTATTCAATCAGTCCAATTAAGAATGGTATGATTCCATGAACCTTGAATTAGGACAGGAGATAATAATAATAATAATAATGCATTTTATTTGTATAGCACACTTTCACAAACAAAGATGTCTCAAGGTGCTTATAGGATTGGGAGCGAGAGGGGGGTTTAAAAGAGAAAGGGGGGGGGGGGCTCTAAAGGGCAGGCCACACTAAGCGGATTTTCATACTTTTGCGGAAAATAACTTGACAAACTGGCCTCCCGGCCAGATAAATCTGCCATTTGGAGCGTTACTTTCCGTCAAGGTTAGAATCCCCTCTCCAGAGTGGGAAGGTTGCAATCTACCCTGCTATCAGGGCCTGTCTGGCCGCAAATCGGGTTTGAATCCGCGAATCTGATGACGTAATTATCCCACGTGAACGCTGGAAGCTGTCAAGTAGTCACGTACATCTTCCCAATCGCAATAAAAACTAAAAAATGTAAGTCTTCTGTTCTGTTTATGGCTGGCAAACAACGATCTAAGAAGGGCACGTTTTATTCACTGAGTTACCAAAGCAGTCTTCTTTATGGGGACTAATTTACACTGCACTGAATTACACAACTAATATTACCAGATACATATAATAGTGGACATTACACTAGGCAACATGGATCTCATTCATATCTCATCCAGTCGAAATCTTAGCAGGATTGAACACATCTTTATTACAGCGTATCAACATAAGAACAGAACATAGCTAAATCTCCGCTTAGCGTGCTAATCACTACTAATAGCACTAGAAGGTAGCCCAAAATGTGGTATTTAATACACACGATCTATCACAGTAGCAACTTCATGAAAACCCTTACTTTCATTAGGTATGCACATAATGCATCACATACAGGTCGAACAATGATGATTTAAGCATAGGAAATGTATAAGGCACAGTATGGTCAACTACTTGGCGACAAACTGAACTGTCTGCACCAACTTAACTAGTTGTAACTTGTCGTCTTCTTCTACGAGTCTCCTTCTCCATTTCCGGTAGCACCCTTCACAGCGCCACCAACAGGCCTTGCATATGTACTACAGCATATTCACCAGTTTCAATGGGTGTGTGTGGCCGTAGAACAGCGCAGCACAGCTTTGTCTGGCAGCGATTGACTAAACCCGAATACGTTCCCGAAAGTATGAAAATCGGCTCAGTCTGGCCTTACTCTAAGTGCTTGTATGTCACTGGCCTGAGAGAGTAGCATCAAGAGGGGTGGTGGGGGTTGGGGGTGGAGGGGAATAGAGGTTGCGCCCCAGCCGGAGGTGATGTTCCCAAACCGAAACATCGTTTTATGGCAGTGGGTGGATGGCAGGGCCCGGGAGATGGGCTGTAGACAGTGGACATGTGTAAGGGACTCTTCCCCTTTTTTTTTTGTGAGCGTGGCACAGCTTCTCATCAAAGGCACTCATTTCCTGTGCAGTACGACCCTCTTATACACTCACACACACCACACACAGACACAGACCCACACACATCCTGTCCTTTTTCCCATCCCCCCACACAGAGCCGTGGTCCACTGATCTTGCCCCTGCTCCGGTCTTACTCACACACACGCACACACACACACACACCGACACACACACACACACACACACACAGACGCACACACACACACACACACACACACACACACACACACACAGCGGCAGTATCACAAGCTTTGTATTTGCTGGC
Source organism: Sprattus sprattus (assembly GCF_963457725.1). Classification (NCBI taxonomy): domain Eukaryota; kingdom Metazoa; phylum Chordata; class Actinopteri; order Clupeiformes; family Clupeidae; genus Sprattus; species Sprattus sprattus. The sequence continues at coordinate 27,385,989 of NC_137913.1, forward strand.
AGGAGACTTGGGATCCTTATTGTGCAGGGGAGTGCTAGTGACAGAAGGATGAATCACTGTCTGGTGTCTATTCAAATACAGGTAGTGTAGTCAGGCTGAGGAGGGAGGAAGCATCAACGAGACTGAACAACAAAAAAAAACATATGCAATGGGACCCTCACAGCAGAGTATCTCCAAAGAAATCAATAACCAACATCCAACAGTCTGGAACGTTCAGGGATCTCTGGTGTTTTAGTTTGATCACACTGCTTAATGATGCTTCTTGTGTGTCTCAAAGATAAGCAAATGTTTAGAGTGTGTGTGTGTGTGTGTGTGTGTGTGTGTGTGTGTGTGTGTGTGTGTGTGTGTGTGTGTGTGTGTTCGTACCGGCATGTGTTAGGACTGTGCAGCAAGACTCAACATGTTTCGGCATTTCCCAGCTTCTGCCATAAACAGCTAAAAACCGGGGGGAGGAGATTTCAGTCTTTGATGGTTGGAAATGATCACACAGATATTCGGCCACGCACACAAAGCACAGACACAGACATACACCAACATATTAAACACTGGCACATTTGATCTCACACATGGACATGATAAAAGTTTTGACTTTGGTCTTCTGGATAAGCTTTTCTTCAGAATTGGAACTGTTTTACTGAACAACTGGACATCTCACTCTCACAGTTGTGTCTGAAAAGGTGTTCTTTGCTTGGTATTTGTTTCCTGCTGGGTTGCTATCAGTATCTCACCCAAACAGACAGGCTTACAAATTAAAGGCTTTGGACAGAGGCTGGCGTGATAAAAAAGGAACGGAGGGAATTTTTCTCTCGTTTTCTATGATGCCTGTGTCTGTGACAGGGCCAAAACATAAAACCTTCTTTGAGCAAAATGGTGAATTAAAAAAAAAAATCGACTTTTCTTGCTCATCCACATAATAGCACCCAAGTCATGCCACAATGTGTAAATATATTCTCTATGTACATCCAATCCGTAGAAGAAAAACACATGGAGTGGTGAAAGAGAAGACAGAGAGAGAATGAAAGACCGCGTGAAAAGCCCCCCCCCCCCTCCTGAGCCACCCCTAATTCTGCGCCTTTTGAGACGCTAGTCACAAACTGGAGCATGGCCACCTCTAACCTCCGGCGCTCCCCTTTCCCCTCCTCCACTGGCCCGGCCTCAGCAGCTGGCTGACCCTCAGCGCTGTTGGACGGTCATTAGGCTGACCTGACCTGTCTGGATGGGGCCACCACTTTTGTCCACTGTCTGGATCTGTCCGCAACCCCCTGCCCCCCTCCAGTCCCCCCCGCGCGCCACCCCACCCCACCCCACCCCACCCCAATCTTGTTGTCTGTGGCTGAACAACGTGGCTTAGACAGGGACTCCCTTTCACCCCCTCACCTCCCCGCCATACTCACACACACACACACACACACAAAACACACACTGCACACGAGTGAACAAGACAGTTCTCACTAATGCATCGTTTTGTCTTTTTGTCTGCAGAAGTACTCTCGAGAGTCAGCTTAGCTGTGCTCTGAAAAACAACTCTACATCTTCCAACTTCCAACTTTAAAAACTCCACTCCTCTGCTCCACGCTTCAGCACTCATCCCTATGCTCCACTATTCAGCACTCTTCCCTATGCTCTTGCAATTGTCCTAGAAAAAGAAAACCTAGCCTGGCATCAGCACGGGCATCAAAACACCAGCTGTGTAAAGTAGAGTGCTAGTGGAAATCATAATGGTTTCATTCTCACCTTCAGTTGGATAGACTTGTGAGAGAGAGAAAGATAGAGAGAGAGAGAGAGAGAGAGAGAGGGAGCATACTACCCTGCATGTGAGAGCATAACCCCTCATTCAGAGCTTAGATAACAGAAAAGCAAACAAGCGTGTGCCGAAGGAATGCACTCGCTGAACTGCTCTGGAGCAACTGAAAGCTCACAGTGGAGTCTGGTGGACCTTGCCAAGAGCTCCATGACTTTACGTCGACGTGCTTAGTGGTACCAATGCGAATGAACAAAAATGAATGAGTTTGGAAAATGAATGGTACTCACCTGTGAGAGCGCACAAAATGCCTCAGTAAAGTCACTGAAATCTTGTTTGGTTGTTCTTTCTTCAAGTGAATCTAAAAAAGTAATAAACTTCAAAAAATATGTTATAAAGGAAAAATAAAAAAAAAGTAGGCTCCATAACCATGTAGAAATCAGAAGTTCCGACGAGCGTATGCTGACTGCTGAGTTGGACGGGACGTTTTCTTTCTGTCTCTGTCTTTCAATCTTTTTCTTTCTCTCTGTCTCTCTCTTTCCCTCTTTTCTTCCTCTGTCATGCTCTCATACTTAAGTCTCCTGCAGTCGAGGACACACACACACATACACACACACACACACACACATACACACACACACATACAGACACACACACAAAGCACACTGAAGGCACAAAGAGTACTCCACCGCACCACACTCCAAACAGCCCTGTCTGTGTCTTGTAATGAACTATATACGACTCGGCTGATGGACAGGAGCAGATTTTGTCAGGTGACTGGGCTACAGCTCCCCCCATTGGCTGATCCCCTGCAGCCCGGGGCTAGCTGCTTCCCATTGGTCGGGTGGAGTGACTGAAAGTGCCATCTCTCACTATTAAAGACTACTGTTGAGCACAGAGGCAGGGCAGGATAGTGGCTCTGCAGACTGACACACAACCCTTAATCAGCGTGAGAGAATCCTTTAAGTTAAACTTCCATTTTCTCTCTCCAGAGACGTCTTCATTTAAAACTTGATCATTGCATCATACTTTAGAGTGATCATTCCAGACACTTTGTTTTTGACACAAAATAAAGCAACCAATTCAACTCTGTGTGGTTTACATCTATTTGCTATCAGCTGCTGTGCCCAAAGAGAATCAACAAATTGGACTCTTGACATGGCAGAATTATTATATGTTCTTTGACCTCCAGTAGTTTAACTAGCAATAGCTATAATCCATTCATGAAACAACAACTATATAAACCTGATGTTAACTAGCAGCAATGTTGCTGTTTATTGCATCAGCCCTATAAATAATAAAAAAAATCAATAAAATGACAAGAACTTAATTATGAAATCATTGTATACATTTGAAAATATGTTTAGTTGGCATATTGAAATATTCCAAGGAATATTCCAGTGAATATAAGAAAGTGACAATGTTGTGTGAGGTGTGTGTATCTCATGAGATGTTCTGGATAAAAGCTCGAGTGTCTTAGTTCCACGCTCCACTGCGTTTTCTCAGCCATCATGACATGCGATGACGAACAAGAGGATCTGGGAGTGACGCCAAACGCTTTCATTCACATCTGATCCTTGCGCTCCGGATAAAATCCCCACACTCTGCTAAGAGCATCACAGTACATCTCATTTTGAAAGCGGCAAATTTCTTTTGTGTTTTACAAAGCAAAAAAAAAAAGTGTGTTAGAGAGTGTGTGTCCCAGTGTGAACAATGGCAGAGACTGGAAATGGAAAAAGGCATATGAAAATGACTGGGTTGAATATAACCTTAATCATTGATTGAAAATGTTCTCATATTCTGATCATGGAAACAGACCTAGTGTTCAAGTCTGACAGATGACATGCGACATCTTTAAAGAAGAGCTTTTTTTTTAGTTTACATTGAGCATTTGAGTAAGCTTTCAGATGGAAACATAGAGCATTGGGCTAGTTGAGTATTCAATGTCACCAAGATACGGTAGTGAAGTGTTTTGTTATGAATCACCAATCTATACCAGATCATAATCCACAGTTTCCATGGGACTGAAAGCTACTGTTGGTTCTATATTATCCTGAAGATGCTGTTGATGTTTGCCTCACAGGTGACTCATACATTATTTTAAAGAAGACAAAAGACCATTCTACAGTATCTTAATTCAGAGCTGTTAAGTATAGTTCGTTGAGTGTTGAGTGAGCCTTTTGTGTTTGAAGCTACTGCTACAGTAGTGCTGTATTAGATGACCTTCAAATTCAGAGAAACCAGAATTTGCAACATCTGTTTTTCAATGTTACCTAATGCAAACTGTGAATTGTGGGAAGTGTAGTTCAATGAGAGCTGGAACGGAAGGAGTGAGAATAATAAAACAGTGTATAAGGGAACAAAGACATCTGTGGTTGACGAGGTGGAGCTTAGTGTTCAGAGAGCATAAAAAAAATCAACATCTGGGCTGTCTAGGGCAGCGGTCACCACATGTGTGACTGGAGTCCACACACACACAAAACCTCTGTCCAGACCAAAGTTAAGTAACAGTAGTTGGCAATAATGCGGCAGTGTGAACTGGTTTTTGTGAATTCAATAGTATGTTATGTCTGCGTTACAAATAGAGGATAAAATGAGAAGGATTAATAGAATAAGGGAATTAAGCAACAAACAACAGATTTGGCACAGGTCATAACTCTAGGGTATGAACATGCTGAGGAACAGAACAACAGAACATGCTGAGGAGAAATTCCACATTCCAGGTCTTGTTGATGCAACCTCAACAAACAAACTAAAGATTAGAAACCCTCTCCTAAACAAAACTGCTGCCTCTCTGCCAACTAAATGATGTCTGCAGTCTTATTTAGTTTTTTATAAAAGTTTGGATGGCTAGCTGTTGAAACCAGAGGGTGTGTCTGAGAAGTATGGGGTTTTAGAGTGTGGCATTAGAAAGGGGGAAGGGGGAGCGAACAGGATGGGGAGCAGCATTCATAAACACCCCCCCCCCCAGCCCCCTTTTCCAAAATGAACCCCATGAACCTACCGTGGAATGCTACTGATTAAGAGTCTGCCTGTTCAACCAGTTCAAGAGAGGACTTCTGTTTACTGAGGTGTGCACTCCAGGTGGGTCTCCCTCCAGATCTCCATACCTGACAGCTCTCGCATGTTTAGAGATCAAATCATTTCAAAGAGAAACAACTCTAAAGACAAACACGTAGTAGACTGCCCCGTTTCTTGACATCATTGTTTATGTAGGGCGTAATATAGGCAGTCCCCTTCTGGGTCTGGGTGTAGAGGTTTTTGCTGATTTGCACTGGAGGTTTATCAGACTGTCTTTGTGGTCCTCGCAAAGTGTATATTTAGACTTTTTCGGCCATGTGGTTGGACTGAGCCGACCGCTCCCCTCCGCCGAAGAGAGCCGTATAGCCGCCCATCGCCTTACGTTGCCTCCCTCTGCCTGCTGGCTGCTGGTTTATATTTTGGCAGCCCACAGCTTGGGCCCAAACGAGAGCCACATGGCCTCTGCTCTAACCCCTCACCTCATCTCCCCCCATCCACACCCCCACCTCCTCCATGCCCCATTCTTCTCGCAGTCCCATAACACAGAGAGAGAGAGAGAGAGAGAGAGAGAGAGAGAGGATTATAGTGAGGGAAAGCCCTCTCCGCGCTCAAGGCACATTTTTACCCCGTGTTGTTACCAGTCACAACACCGCCACATTCCACCAGTGCTCTGGTCAATTAGGACTGCTCAGCTTCTCCCCTGACAGGGAGTTTCGGTCGCACCCTCACCGCACTCCTTGCTATAACAGGATTTTCCCCGAGTAAAGCCCTGATTGAACCTAGCTAATGAGTTCTTCAGTTTTTTTTCTTTGTTCCTTGGCTGGAACTGGGCAGTCAGCACCTTCAATGAGATATCATTTGGGTTTGATTTGATTGTTTGTTTGGGTCATTTTAAAAGTCCTACGATACATCTGAGTAAAGTAATGTGCATATCTATGGGTTTAATGTGATCTTCTCCCCTTAAGTCATTTGGGTTGATTTAAAAGACTTCTACATGTCCATGGCTGCATTTACATAAGTGGTGTGATGTACGTGGCATATCTTCACTCAAACAGCAGTTCTGTGCAGGTATGAATATCTGATGTAGTGGTTTCAGTTTCATCAGGAAAAACTTCAAAAGCACATCCACAGATCTTGAGGTGAATGACATCATATGAAGAATCATTATTAAAACTGCCTTTCAGAAGAGAGAATGGACTGAGACGTAATGCAAAAGGTCATGCAGAAACACTTTTAATGGGCCATTGTAAAGAAGAATTCCTGTAAAAATGTATTAGAGTTGGCATGGTGAACTGCCACTTGTGTGTTGGCATCTGTTTACAGTTACTGCACAGCCATATGACATCAAATCCATACTGTGCTAAAAGTGTCCTAGATCTTTCTCTCACCCTCTTTCCCACCGCAAGTATGTTCTCCGTCTAAAAGACTTTGTGTTCCCTGACATGTTCCCCACCCCCATTGTACACACACACACACATGCACAGGCACACGCAAAGCTCCATACACATTCAAGGGGAACTGGGGGCCCCCTGACCACATCCTGCAGCTGTCTTCTGGATGATAGACTCTACTCAAACAGCCTTAACCAGGGCTATTACCTTTGCTCAATCAGGAAAAAACCAGTGTGAACCCGACCTGTTTAATAACGTTCAACCAACCAATGTCACATATATAACACAAGCTTAACAAAACAAACTAGAGCCATTCCCTTTACTGTCTTTAACTTAAGTGCTCATGACAAATATCATAGAGGTTTTAAGCAGTTTAATTTTTGTATTACATCCGACAGCCCTGCCATCCTCATCACTAATTCAGTTGTGTCAATTCAGCTTGTAAAATGTCAATTAAGCTTGCAACTAATTTTGTGTCAAGCAATCTATCGGTCGACCTAATGCTATTTACATCACATTAACTATGACTGCATTAATCTATCTGTATTTTATAATGCTATTCAGTAGGTTGCAAAACGTTCCAATTGAATGGGTCATCCCATTCAATCCAATCCAATTTTCTTTTTAATAACCACTACAAAAAAAATTATGAGCGCTGCCATTGGGCCTATTGGGCTTCTAAGTCACATATTTCATATAATTCTACAATGAATCCATTCACTTACCTTTACAAAAATGTATTGTAACATGATCTCAGTAAGTTATACGTTGCAACACCTGAAACTTGAAAGTTCTATTTGCATGAAACAATTTTTTTGTCAGCAGAAGCCATGGAACTGGCACATGTATCATAACAGGCTCATATATACATATTAATAACTGAAACCCAGTACTTTTCTCATATCCTTCCTCCTGAGCCATAAGTCACCATGATATCAGCGTTCAGAATGTGACCAAACTGTTGCTATCCTTCTAAACAGGGCCAGTAGGCTCTGCAATGTACCAATTATGCCAAATTAATCACTAGAGCCCCAGTAACACCAAATAATGTGATAAAGAGACAATTGTGATCGTTCTTTTAACAAAAACGCCTGTCATCCAATGGAGTGTTTATGGTGTTTTGCGGTGTGTCCTCTACCGTTGCCACTAGTCAGACCCCTGTCAGCAGCTTTTTGGCCGATTGGGCATGTTGAATCGGTGATGAAGCCCGTTGGTGCGAAACTTATTCAGTGCAAATGGAACTGAACAGGAAAACGAAACATTTTAAATTAGAGGTTTCATTTATGTCCAGCTCATGACACAAGTTCTGGTACGTATGAGCAAGTTGGACGTTGGATTTAGTCTTTGCTATGTGTTCAAGTGCAGTGGCCCAGACACAGGCGATGTGAGGTGATGCAACAGTCGGACTTCGTCACCGCTAGTTCTTTGATGTTAGTTTGGTGTGTATCTATCTGGCTTTAGTCTCTCAGCAGAATCTTTGTTTTGGAACACAAACATAAACAGGTGGTGCCCTGTTGTTAATACCTTCTGCACAAAGACTTGTGCAAAGCTAACTACCTGTTTTCACTGACTGATTTAAAGCAACATTATGTTATAGCTTCAGTATCATTTTGATGGTACACTGACTTGTGGAATTGCGCCTGTCATTGCCACTTCGCGCCCAGAGTGCCTAGTATTGCACTATGTAACTTTGATTGTTCTCTCATGAGAACCGTATAGTGCTTTACGGAACAATGTCACACACAAACAACCTGGGTCAGACCCTTCAGCTAGCTACAAGAAGAAGCTAGCCCTGTATTCTCAGTAAAGACTGTAGAGGCGACGAAGAGACAGAAGAAGACATTGGAGGAAGCAAGGAAGAGAAAAAGAGAAAGTGACCTAGGAAAATATATAGACTAGACTGGCTTTAACTAATTAATGAGAGTTAAAATAGATAAAAAGATATAAGACAGAAGCCTAGCTGACCTTGCTGCTGGACTAATAACAACTTATTAGCTGGCATGCTATGTCTTGTGTTGTGCTTGCTTGATGTTTGGCTGTGTTACCCATGTTTGTTATAAGCCTAGTTGGCCCATTTCAACAGAGGTTTAGCCGCTAACGAGACATCTTGAGGTGATGTTAGCAAACTTAACTAGAAAATGCATTTCCTGAAGGAAATACCAGTGCATGAAATGCAAAGGTTAAGAAAGGAAGAAGAAAAGAAAGAAGAGTGAAAGAAGGAAAGAAGAAAGGAAAGAAGAGTGGAAGAAGGAAAGACAAAAGGAAAGAAGAGTGAAGAAAGGAGAGAAGAGTGGAAGAAGGAAAGAAGAAAGGAAAGGAGAGTGAAAGAAGGAAAGAAGAAAAGAAAGAAGAGTGAAGAAAGGAAAGAAGAGTGGAAGAAGGAAAGAAGAAAAGAAAGAAGAGTGAAATAATGAAAGAAGAAAGGAAAGAAGAGTGAAGGAAGGAAAGAAGAGTGGAAGAAGGAAAGAAGAGTGGATGAAGGAAAAAAGAAAGGCAAGAAGAGTGGAAGAAGGAAAGAAAAATGGAAGAAGAAAATAAGAAAGGAAAGAAGAGTGGAAGAAGGAAAGAAGAGTGAACAAGAGTGGCTCTGGATGAAGAGATAAAGAGAGAGTGAAAATATTGAAAAAAGGAGATAAAAATGGAGTGAAGAAGAGAGATTGAGTGTGAGAGAAAGTTGACTGAGAGAGAAAGATAGAGAGATGGAGAGAAAACAAAATAGAGAATGGATGGTGTCTTAATGTTCCTAGTTACAGTTAAATTGAGAGGGACAGAGAGAGAAGAGGTTCCTTTGATTTGGCACAGGTGTCAGTAAAGCACAGGTGCAAGCCAGTTTAAAGACCCTATTATGATGTCATAATGGCCCAATGTAAGTCAATGGGAGAAATGTATATTCGTTTTTCTTTAATATCTTAAAAAGTGTAAAGTTTAGAAAAGTGAAAAATACATAGCATAAGTGTCGTTTACAAGACCTACGCAACAAAGTTTAAATTAAGTTTCTACGTTAAGCGGTTCGGGCTGAATTAATCGCAGAAAAAGGTAACAAGAAGAAGAAGAAGAAGAAGAAGAAGAAGCCTAGGAATAACAATACAGGGCATTTCATGCACTGTAATAAAAGCTAGATAACTCACTAGGACATAAAAGTGCACATGTATTGGCTGCTATCTAGCCGGGTTGGCTAGCTTACCACCCAATTTTCACTTTGTGTTAGGGCAATCCAAGTTTTGTTTGGTTAATTTGGTTGACAAAGTGTTTTGTCACGTTTTTGTTAAAAGAACAATCACAATTGTCTTGGGTTGTATTGTCAGTCGACATGGTTCATTGGCTTCCGACGTTGTCTTTGCCAGTTCTGTATCCTTCAGCTTGTCAACAAAAGAGCTAATGAAGGCAGCTCAAAGCTCAAATTTGTAGGCTATTTATGACAGTTTTTAGCCTGGATACCAGCCTGAACTCCGCCCACTAAAATTTTGGGCTGGGAGATTCAGTCTGGAGTCGAGTTAGTTGGGAGGGTTTAAACGGCCCCAAAAAGTGATCTGACCATTCAAATTGTAAGGGCGGGCTTTATACGTTGATGGACAGATATAGATAGAATACCGGTATACATCGAACAAAGATGGCGCCGTCTCGGAAGCTTAGTGGGACATATTTTATATGATTTAAGCTATCTACACGACTTTTATATGTCTACATTGACTCGGTTAGTTGTGTATACGCAAAACGAGTGTTGCCCAGGATTATAGGTCTTAACTGAAGCACTCTAGAGCATTATTGATAGGTTATGCTAACGCGTAGAAAAAAAAAACATTCAAACGAATGGTAGCTTCTAGCCTTGAGTGCTAATTAAGTAACGTCTCAACAGATATGACAGCGCATTCATTTTGAAAGAGGAACAGAGAAACGCGATCAAGGCATTTGTCGATTGAAAAGATGTTTTTGCCGTCCTTCCTACGGGATCAGGTAAAAGTTTAATCTATCAGATGGAAATACTACGTTGCTCTGATTGGTTCTAGGTATCCAATTCAGCGAAGAGGAATTTTCTTTCCTGGTTCGTTGAAACACGCCCCATAATCACAGCCCAATAGTCCGGTCTCAGACTCATATTCTGACTAGAATTATGAGTATGACATCGTCAGGCTAGACAGTTTTAGCACATTGGCTGAAATAAATGCTGATCATCTAAAGCCAGAGACACACCAAACTGACATAAAACAACTAGAGCAGAGAAAGGCTGACTGTTACGTCACCTCATGTCGCCAGTGCCTGGGCCGAGAAGTTGCCCTTTACTTGAACACATTGCAAAGACTTTAGCCAACGGCCAACTAGCATATACTTTCTACACCTGCATGACAGGCAATGACTCTCCATACCATCAGGTGGCGGTAGACTGTATACATCATTCAAAAAGGTAAACTGGAAGACCTATAACTGTGGCTATAGCCTACACACCATGAACAAAGCAGCGTTTTCCTACCATTTACACACCACTCTCGATCACCACCGATGGTTTCCTGTGACAAGACAAGAAATTGATCAGAAGTTTCAAATCGTGCTGGCATTGTCAGTCCCTGGGAGAGGAAATAAAGCGGCGGCGGCAGAAAAAGAGGAGAAACCACTCTAAATGAGGAGAAACCACTCTAAATGAGGAGACCTTTATGGATATCACAGCCACAGGCTCATGGGGCTTTCCTAAACCTTTGTCAAGAGCTGGAGATTGCACTTGAGTTCCACATGTTGAAAGGACTTATCAGTCTAATCATCCAGAGGCAAAACACTAACTACCTATCAGAGTGCCCTCACTTGTTGATGGGCTTTGGTGATTCAACATGCTCGATCCGTTGAAAAGCTGCCAACAGATGTCTGACTGTGCGGAATACACTACAAAAGCTTATGCCACAGACACTTACCAACGGCCTGGTTTGTCACAGGCCTAACCGAGGTAGGATGCACCTGCCTTTATGGTATCCACTCTGTAAATGACAAATGACTCAGGATATCCTGAATGGAAGAACCTAGAATTGATATGTGTCATTTTCCAGAATGGAAACCAATCAACACACGGTGAGCTGCATGGATGAGAATGTAAAAATGTGTATGTTTGATTGAGAGTTGAGAATCGTCAGGGTGTACTGCTTAAAATGTTGGTGATATGGGTTCAAGATGACTGCTCCCAGGGCTACCATGAATGAGGCATGACAGTTGTTTGTGGTCAGTGAATCCTCACACATTGTCAAATATCCTAATGTTTTATCCTTAACATCTGAGGAAGACACTGTCAAGACAATGGAGGAGAATCCAAAATGCTGATATGTATGCAAATGTGTGTGTTTGTGTGAACAAGAAACATCACATGGGATACTTTTTCACCCAATGATGCCAAGTTGAAGGTAAAAGAGTCCATTGAATAGATTTTATATAATTGTGCCAAGGAATGTATGTATGTTGAATGCATGATTTATCTGCCAATACATATATCTTGAATAGTGCACCACAAACTCATTTTGAGTCAGCCAACAAACCTAGGGAGTCTCTTCTACCTTGTATGGGGGTTGCTGAGAAACTAGGTCATTGTGCGTGCCGCCAGTTGTGCCACAATTTTCCCGTCTTACCTCTCTCTAAAGCTGTGAAGTAGGGCTTTTATATAACAGAGGGTTTTGGGGGAGGGGTGGGTATTTGTGTGGGACAGAATTTTCCCAGACTGCATTTGTGAACAGAATGACAAAACACTGTATTTCTTCTCTCCCTGGCACAGAAGCTTCAAACTGGAGGAAATGCGGTGGGATCTTATTATAATCATGAATGCAGAGTAAGGGAGGAGCAGGGAGAGATTAAACACAAGTCCCCTTTGAAGTATAATTTCCATTCTTTGTGTGTGTCATATCCACATCCGGACGTATGGCAATGCAATGAAAGAGGGGGAGGGATGTCTTGCGCAGAGGAAGCCATTAAAAAGTGGTTTTACATAGCTCTTTTGGATGGAATTTCCTCATCCAAATGGTAAAGATTTCTGGACCTGCTGGAAATATCCTCTCTGTACGCGTAGAATAGAGATGTTATGAGATGAACTTGCATGTGCTGACGTTTTCTCTTTGACACGACGATCAATAATAACCAATATTAAATTAATAGTTTGTTCAGCATCAGGCTCAGACTTACCTCAGATTTCCTGATGGGGTGTAAAAGGAGTAATTTTGTCCAAACTTCTTCTCACAGTTCCCCTTTCTGTCCACTTCTGTGCTGGCCCCGTCTGAGCCTTTGGAGTCACAGCAGTAAACCACCTCTGGAGTGTTGAAAAGACTATTTGATGGGGAGCAGATTGTTGAATTGGGTGCCATAGTGCAAACCTTTGATCTCCTGAGTTGGGGTCTTGTGCTCAAACTCTTTGAACTCTGGAAATGTGGGCCTGAAGCTGCTGGTGTTGGGTGTCAGCCGGGGGGATTTCCATTCTGCTGATGTGTGGTGGTCCCTGGCATGGCGTTAGCCGAAGTATAGGGAACGGGACCCCCTTAGTGTCGGACTGTAGAGTGATGGCCCCTAAACCGGCAAAACAGATCCTGTTGCAAGGCGACATGGGATGTGCAGAGGTGCTAGACCAAACAAAATCAGTGCAGATGGCAGGCAGGTGTCTGTCTTGACATGCCCTTTACTGAGCGAGTCATCTTCCCTGTATTCTTTCCCTATCCCACTGACTCAGTCTCTTTTTCTTCTCAGTTTCCCTTCCTTTCATGCTTTCTCTTATGGTCTAGGATCAGTGGAATAACATATTGCACTCGTTACATTACATTTTACTCATTGATGACTCAGATGTGTTTCAAAGTGACACACACACAGAATATTACCAGATGGACTCTTGTCACGGTAGAACCCATTATTTATAGCTACAAACTGTATGTTTGACCTCCGTGATGTCTTTGACAATTACACAAAAAATACAAGTTACAGGGTTACAGTTACAGTTACTTATTGTTAGAAAGTCAAAGAATGGTGTGGATATTGCCTTGCATGCAGGGTATTCTAGGAGTAATTTCATGGTAGCAAGTCAAACTGTGAAGAATAATTATGATGAGGCAAGACAGTAATTCTTCGGTATATAATTGGAAGAACTAGAGCAGTGTTATGACTCCAGGGTGTCCATCTTCCCCCATGAATGTATGGATTTATCCTACTTCCCTACTGATGCATTTTTTATTCTTTTCCCCTGAATTCAGTCCCTCAGTGGTTCATTAAAAACAGATGAAAAGCAGGCCAAACAACAAAATGAAAGCTTTTGCGTCTACTTTTACAATCCTTTGATGTGCTAATTAGATGTTGGAAAAGTGGTTAACACTTGAAGGGTATTCACTCTAGCATCTGAGGCAACATGTTATAGATGATTGCAGAAGCCCCATCGTTGAGTCAGATTATAAGAGTTCCTCTCTCCCTTTTAGCTCTGCCTAAATTATTTAGGCGGTTTGGGGAAGCCCGGCACACAGCACTTGAAGCGGATATTTTTAGCTTGCAAAAGGGGCTCTGTGAAAGAGACTCCCTCATGAGTCTCTCCTCCACACCCCTCTCCACCTTCTCCATTTCCTCCACTGGCTTGCGTGAGAAATGTTTGAGGATGGGACAGTGGGTTACTAGGTGATCTAGATGTGCGTCGGAGCGAATGACTCCCGAGAGAGTTTGAGCACAAAAAAACAAGAAATACCAAAAACTTCCGATGTGATGTGAGAGGATGAAATAGAAGATGCTTTCTTTGTTTTATCCGTTCCTATTTTTAATCCTTCAGCATGTATTTAAAAGTTATGCCTTGAATGTTTTTGAAGTTGGGACACTAGTCCACATATATTTCTTTCTTTCTCTCGCTCTCTCTGTCACACACACACACACACACACAGAAAGAGTCTCGAGCAAATGCGATAAGAAAATGTAAAGTGCTAGCTAGAGACTTTGCTGACATGTTTTCTTTCTATCAGAATTTCTTGATGCAGGTTTGCCCGAGCAGCGCAGGTCTCCCATCGGTAAAGTCTCTGTCTCTCAGATGAATCTTGTCTGGCTGAATGAGAGCGACACAGCAGGAGCTGTTTGCATCCATTTTTAATCCGTGTCTCCTCATCATTTTCTTTCCTCCTCACAGCACCCCCCTGTTGATCCCCCCTCCCATATTTTCATTTTTTTTTTTTTTACATTACATGACAGTGCGTAGCTCACAGATGGAGAGGGGAGGCATCAGCAGTGAACAAAGCCATGGAAGCGGATGTGAAACTGTGCTTCTGTGATGTATTTACATCACTAAACAGGACAGCACTTGGCCCACCCTTATCTCTGATGTAATTTCATTTGACATATTGAGTCTAATTCTTAGCCCACAGAACTAAACAGATGTGCCCCAGTTCCCCCCTTCCCTTCTCCCAGCATTTATGCCTTGTAAGGCTGAGCTATTTCTGGTACGCTGGGTGGACAGTGCGCGAGGTTGTCATAGCCTATGACCACCCAGAGGACTGGATTGTAGCCTTGGGATTAATATATGTAAGGGGGTCAAACAATGCCCAAGGGCTGGACCATGAGGGTTAGGGAGGGAAATCTGGGGGGAAGGATGAGAAGGGGATGGGGGACTGATGACCTTGTTCACATTATGCCCCCTCCCACACACACACACTTTCTCTCTACACCACCCTCTCAACAGTACCATTATTACACCTTAAATGATATGCGTACAAGATTAATGCTGGATTATTTTCACATTCCTAGATTCTAACTTCAGATTGCTAGAGTACTAGGAACTCAGGAGTGATGACACATTCAAACATTTGTTTCGCCTTAAACTGGAGGTTACAGATCAGTTTACAGTCACCAAAGCTGTATCATTAGATACAAATAAAAATGCCTGCCTTATCAAGCGTGAAACCTTATTTGGAACCACGAGTGAGCAATTGACCAGAAAATCATATCAATCTAAAATTTCAGCCATAATGTCACATGTAACTATTTTTGTATAAACACACCCTTCTTCAGTTTCCCTCAATATTTGAGCTTCTACTGCCAAGATTGCTCTTTTAATAAAACACATACTGTAACAGTTTGCTTTGAAGTGGTAAGTGGACACACCCTGCACAGGCTTCTGCCACGTGGGGCCTTCAAGCGCAGGAGAATGCATCCTGAACACGAGTGAACTCTTATACCTGTGCTAAAAGGCATACCTGAGCAATCAGCTGTCAGATTTATGCTATCAAGCCCTACAAGATCAGACATGCCGGTCGAGCATCAGGCCAGACAGCCGAGAAGGTTTGTACTGCACCTTATTTATTTTGTGTTTTCTTTTGTTTTCCTTTCTGCTTTGTTTGACCAAAAAAAGACACCTAGTGTAACGTCTTTTGTGTCTTGAACGTAACTCTCTCATTTTTAGGTTGGCTGAGCAGTGCTGAAGCCTAAGGCATCGCAAAAGGCATTTTTTAAAGCACCCCACATAATGCTTTATGAAGTGGAGTCACCGTGACCGCTGACCGTAAGAGTCCTTTCTCAAAGACGTTCTGTTTGGAGTAAGCTGTCATAACACTCTAAAGTGTGGATTCAACACATTTTTTTTTTCAATAATAACACAAAATGTCGCAAAATCAGAGATACAGCGTTATATTAGATGAACCTGCTGTTATTATCAGCTTACAATAACATTTTTAAAAAAAAATGTGTAGAAAAGCCCACATTTTAAAAGAGGAGTTTCGACTTCAGGGAGAGGATTCAACAAAGGTATCAAAATGTCCAAGATGGACCCAAATCAGGAACTGGACTTGGTTTGTGTCCAAATGCCACATTTACTGGCCAAATGTTTTGTCTTCATGATTCGCTTTTGATAAAAACACAGGGTAATAATTATTTTTAATCTCACATTTTCAGATCTGTTTCATTTGTACTGAAAAAAATGCTTTTATGAACAAATATATTCACCAAAAATAAAAGCTGATTTATTTCCTGGATGCTTTGACTAACTAGGAAGGAAGGACATTTTCCCACCAGATCATGACAGAATGGAAATGAAAGATTCAGTTATTGCTTTTAAAAATTTGAGTTACTTACTTCAATACGATTCAACCATTAAAACAATGTATTAAATGTGTGTGGCATTAAAACCTAAACACTTCATTCCTCAGACTCTACTTGAGAAGTTACTGAAATGTGCCACTTTCCAGACAGGTAAGACTCCATCTAGATACACTCTAGACATGTGATTACCACCATGATCTCGAGATTGCCATGGTTTGTTTTTCATGGGTCACATTCTTTCCAGTCTACGTGCCTGTTTGTCAATGGAATGAGATGTGGGTGGGTCACTATGCCTTTATGTCTCCTCTCTAGAACAGCCTCATTCCTGCATAGGTATGGTGAAACGAAACCTCTCATAAAATAGTTTAGATTCAGGAATCAGAACACAGAGTGGCTCAATGGTCTGTTATGTATGCTGTTAAGTATGACAACAAGCTGGAATTCTTAACAAGTATGTCTTGAAGATATTGAGTATAAGGACATTACACAATTATAACCCATACGGTCAATCTTAAAAGAGTCTATAAAATAAAGACAGGACATGCTGCAATACATCTAGTGAAAAATAAACAATGCATTCAGAAATCTACCAATAAATCACTGATATTTAGTCGTATTTCCAAAGGTGACTTCATACTTCTGTTTAAGTAGATGCTGGTGCACCTGAACTGAACGCCATTGGTTTTAGAATAAGAGTGGGCCAGAGTCCCTTTAGTACTGATATGGTGGGAACTGAACATTCCCTCCACAAACCATCCCCACCATGGAGGCCCTGCCCAGTTCCTGCACCCCTGATTACAGGACGCCCCTGGATGCTAATGACAGGCCAAGGCTCCTACCAGTTCCTGCTGTGGGGGTCACGCAGAGATGCTTTTTTTGGGGGGGATGGCGCATTGTGCTATTAAGTCCCCCGCCCTCCAGGAGTGCGTGCAGCCTGTCATTACTCACTCCAAAATCACAGCGGTGAGCTGGCTCTGACACACCGTTGTCACCTATTCTCTTGAATGAGAATGTAATGGAGAAGAACGGATGGGTCAAAATAATGGGTGTCCAAACATGTCTATTCAGATGTACTGTTGTAACTGTAGTACCATAGAAACAAACAAAAAGAATAAAGACATACATAAATAAAGACAGCTATTCAATCCTGCTCATTTGTATGTATCGATCCTGGTGAAAGATTGCGAACATTGGAATTTAACAGTCAATCGACATACACTCCTTCCTTCAGTACTCCTGAAGCACCATTGTTGATGGTCTAGGAGAGTGAATGGCTCGGTCCAAGTCACTCTGTTTTTCATTGTCCATTTACAGAGTCAGGGCTTATGACTTATAATATAATGCTGTATCTCTAAATAATGTATCTTAACAATGTATATAATGGTGTCTCTCAAAAACCAAATTATACATACAATGCAAATCATATTTGGTACAAACTGATGATTTAATTTATCTGTGACCCAGAAATATTGTCCTACATAGTCAACCAGCGTTTTGATAGGGAAAGTTGGGTTTGAATATAATCCTTTCTGAAAAAAATGTGTAGTCAAAAATTGGGTTCAAACAACAAACTATTCATCCCTCCGTTAAGTCATCACGGGACAAAAATTAAATATAAAATTTCACAAAGTATACCAAAATAGGCATTAAAAAAAAGGAAATACAAAATGACGATATTTTTTTCCAGTAATACATATGCAAAAGCATCCCCCTAATAATCTATTTACAGCAGTACAGTATATATCATAAGCACAGAGCTAATGTTTTATTAACACACATTAGCGTCCATCTGACATATAGATCCCAGTCATGTGAAGGCAATTATTAATGCTGGATGCTGGTCGCCATACCAACATATATACACATCTCACCATACCAACATACATACACATCTCTGTGCTGCAGTTTGGCCTTTACTGAGGCATGTTGAATGAGTAAGGGCCGCATCATGAATAAAATAATGTTGGTATTTAGTGAGGAGCTAACTGGAGCAGGAGAATCGTGCTGTGCGGCGAGGTTCATGGCTGTTATTTCCGCAGGCGAAGAGCGTGAAATGCACTAATGTGATCTGACAGTTCTGGAGCAAGAAGAGAAGCACTGGACGGAAGAGGAGGAGAGGCAGAGAGGGAGAACGAGAAAAGCGAGAGGGGGCAGGGAGGAAAGAGAGACAGGAAGTGAGCATAGGGGAGGAAGAGGAGAAATGGCTCTGGAAAGGCAGTAAGAGAAAGACAGGGAGGGGGGGAGACAGAGAGAAAGAGAGGGAATGGAGTGGGTGGTTAGATTGAGGTCACAAGAGAGGGAGGGTGAGAGCTCAGTCTTTGACCTCCGTGAAGGAATTTCTCATTTGAATGGTCTTAAAAAGTCACTGAATGAGCTCCTAAGAAAACAGAGTGTCAACTACATGTGTGACAGTACACCGTGTTGGCAAATGTGGCATTTAATCTAATTGCATGAACCTTTTTAATAAAACTTTTCAGCTGCACTCTCATGCTCTATGCTTTTCATGCCTACCTGTGACTTGAAGGATGACAATAATTAAAGTGGAAAGGAAGCTTTCAAGAATGACTCCTCATAAATAATGTGAAACTCACCTAGGGTCTTAGCGCTCTGCAAGCAAGGCCAACACAGACACTCTGAAAGGATGGGGGTACTTACACCAAAGAACTTACAGGTGCTGGACAGAGGTTACTGAGGTGAAAGTGAGATCTAACATGCGTAGTAGGTTTGGGACTTCAACAACATGCAGGCTTATTTTGTAACGTTCTAGCTAAAAATATAATAAACTATAAGGTGTTTTAGTAAATGTATACATTTTAGGAGTTTTCAGCATTACAGAAAACTGTCTTTTACCTCAGTTTAACTGTCTAAGCCTAATTCTAGGTGGGGTAGTGAAGTCAGTCCAGGTGCCTGTTTTTTCATGTGAGGTGCTGTGGGGAGGTGCAGGATCGGTCTGCAATTCCTCAATTCAGCTCTCTGACTGACTTATGTGAAAATGGCCTGCGGCTGCTAATGCTGAGTTTTGGGGAGGTTACGGCTACCTTCCCAGAAGCCATGACTCAAAGTTACTTTGATGAGAGTAATTACTCCACTACCTTTGTTTGTCAATAGATTACTGGCACCTGTTTTTGCGTCATCCTGCATTGTTTCGTATACTATTATCACACTGGGCAATCGGGTTTCAACCAGTATTCAGTTGGAATGACACATCCTCCACTGACTCATCCTGGCGTGTGTCCATGTGTTGGTGGCCTCTTCAATAAAGCACCTGCATTCCAATCGGTTATATCAGAAAGCAAAGATGGTCAAACAGCACACATTACAAATGGAAAGAATCACATAGCAATTACAGGAAACGCAGGACACATTATGAGAGTGTATGCGAGTCAAACGTGGCAAATCATTAATTTGTGTGTGGTCTCCCTCTAGTGGTGCAGCCTTTAAATTGCAGGGTACAGCACTGATCCATTGGACCAGGATGATACTCTATGTGAATTAATTTCATCAGGTTGCATTTGTTATGTTCGAAAATTTAGGAGCGTAGAACAGAGTTTTTGGCAATGGTATCCCTTTGTCATGCGTTCTATATTCCACTTTCCAGAAAATTTTGTCACTCTATAGAATAATATACTGTAGAATAAAACAAGCACAGTTACTACAATAGTCAAGCTATTTCAAACTATTGGGATTGTAATGCGTAAAGCACAAAGCCCTTCAAAAGCAAAGGCGGAATGTGTACTGAACACGCTGCGCTTCAAAGACATGAAGAGTTGGATTTCTTATTGCCATTCTGCCCTTGTTTGCCCTCACCCGCTCTTCAAAGACATGAAAAGTTGGATTTCTTAGTGACCATTCTGCCCTCATTTGGTCTTTTCCAGTAGAAACATATAACACATATTTAACACAAAACATGTGTATATAATTATGATGAAATGTTGCCTTATTATAGTTTGATCAGTCCCACCAGGATTTTGTAATTGCAATTTTCTTTTTTCAAGTTTCTCCTATTACCACAATATTTCCGCAAAACAAACATGCAAAATCATTTCTGCATGATCTGCAATACATTTTATTTGACAACAATTTTTGAGAATCCCTGCAGCAAATTCAGTTACTTTTGACGGCAACCACCACAACAGACCCAGATTCTGTGCACAACTTAAAACTCATTGTTCTGGAAAACTCAAAAAGATGCAGGGCAATACAGTGGGCATATCCTGCTCTGGCTTTATTCAGGACATCTCTTAAGATACCTATTGATTCACTGAGTAAGGAACAGTGCGATCACAGCATTAGACCTGCAAACATTACCCCGTACATGACCCCTCCCTTGGGCCTGTTCTGTACTTCTGACAGCCATTTCATCAGCAGTATGGAAACAGCCAACACTGGAGAGTCAAAATACTTCTGTCATCCTCGAGGCTTGAAAAAAAAGATGTGTCCATCTTAGTCATGCGCAGGTTAGGGAAGGTCGTATGCCAAGGTCAAGGATGACATATGGTGGCTCCCCACAGGCTTATCTATGCTCATCTAGTTTGATCACTTATTAAGAATGACACGGGAGGTCATGTCCCTTGTATCCCTTGTGGGTTCAAACTAAAACAGAGTGGTGCTGGGCTGGTTATGGCGACTGCACATATCTGGTGTCTTATGTACATCCAAGTTAGTTTCATGTGACCATTGTCATTGATCTACCCATCAGTTAAGGAAGCCTGCCTCTGAAGGAAACAAGGGAATAACACATGTCCCAATTGCAGAAGGTGTATACAAAAGACACATTCTGGAAGTAAGGCTTGTGACATTTCACCTCCTGAGATTTTGGTCAAGCAATATAAAAATGACAGGCACCTCCATGGGGTGTCAGACTTTTAACAGTAACATTATATTTTAAGCAGCCTTTAATGATAAAAGAGTCTCTGAACACATGCAAAACATACAAAAGAGCATAAATTAACAGTATTCTTTCAGTGATTCTTCATGTACATGTGAGCACAGAGAGAGGACTGAAATAATGTGCAACTTCAATGTTATTATGGGATGTAGTCTGCCTTGAAAGGAACTGACCTGCAGCATATGGCAGACCAAGCTTAAAAAATTAAGAATTATGGTGAGTGATCTGAAGGGGTGGAAAGGTTGCTAAAGGGGATGGGTGCACGGATCCTGGATTGCCTGAACTCGGAAAGAAATGTTGCCGGATCGGCCTCTCGTTTAGACAAACCTGGCGGATTGGGTCACTGAATCCGCAACCTTTTGAATCTGGTCTCCACAGCGGGTAGATTTGAACCCGCCAGAAGATCCGTGATTGTGTAAACGCCCGTTCTGCACACTTTCTAACCCGATGACGTAATTGCCCCACGTGAACTCCTGATAAGCCTGAACCCTTATTAACCCCGCTGCGTCACTTCATAACAGCAACAACATAAACTTATTCGATGTTGTTAAGAGGCTGGTTAGGAAAGGGATGACATTAACAAACCACACTTTAATCTATAACTGTTTAATTTATTTGCAACAGACCATTGTTCAAAACCGATTTTTAAAAGTGTCAGAAATAGCTTATACAAGCAAATCTGTGAAAAGATTTGTATTATAGACGGAAGTTTAAAAATGGTTACTTAACACAAACAAGGGATATGGTGAAGTGCGTGATTCGAACTAGTCCTGTTTGAGTGCTGTGGTAACAGTGATTTCAGGTGGTAGAGAAGTCGTTCAGCAATCGGAAGATTGCTAGTTGGATCTCCACTTTTACTGCAGATTCGACCACTCTGCTCCGCTCCAGAGTTTTCGGGCAAAGACAGATTTTTTTTGCCACGGCTCTATGTAAAGGCAGTTAAAAAAGTTGCCGGATCCCCAAAAAAATCCGAATTCAGGCAATCCAGGCTCTGTGTAAACGTGGCCTAAGTTTGTAAACAACATAATACAGTTACAATAACAGAAGAAAACAGGAGTTTCTAGCTGGTTCTAGCTGGAGTAATGTAAGGTAGCAAAGACCTACTGACATCAATGAGAAATAAGGAGTACTTCAGATGTTGTTGGTGGTAAATGATTGCCTCAAAATATTTTCACATAAATTTGAAGGCCGTAGCAATGAAAATAAAGTTACTTAAGCTCAAAAAAGGCTGGCAATGACAAAAACAGAAATCAGTTCCGTTTGTTGATACTGTATGTCTTGTGTCCAGTCAACAATGTCATTGTCAAAGACCTGCTTGTAGAAGTTCCCACACATAATCTGCCTTAGCTTGGGGTGACATTGACAAGGTCAGAGTCTCTGGAGGCTAAAATGTATTTCAAAAAATTAGATTTCAGGGAGAATAAAAATGTCTACATAAGTTATATGGCATCTATGTATTCATGATTCCATTTTAATTTAGCTGTCATGTGTATTGTTTTGTGATTATTACATGTATCATAGACTATAACGAATGCATTTTACTCAAAGTATTTTTGGGTAGGACATACATTTAATTAACTGCTCTGACACACTTGAAAACCTGAAACATTCAGGCAAGGAAAAGACCATTACCAATCCACAAAAACAACTTGTTTCGCCACTAAAAGAAACATGAAAGAAAAAACTAATATACTGTGAAAAAAAATAACTAATGAGTGTTAAGTCTTGGGAAAAAAGTGTTTTTAGGCTGCAACGTAATTAACTAGAGACTCAGCTTTTTAACCTTTTGAGCACACCCATCAAAACCTAGTTCTACATGACAAAGTCCATCACCTTTCTGTAGATTGTGCCAACCCCACCCCCCACCCCCCAGACACACCACGTCTCCCTTCCCCCCTGCCTGACTCCCCTGTTGCATTTGAATGTGAAAAGCCTCTTATGTGTGACTTACTAGGGGGTGGTCATCAGTATGTAGGCAGTGTCAGTGGGAGGGGAGCCTGGGGACTGAGGAACTCACAGGACGGGTGCTCTAGTGGCCGCTGAGGAGCAGGACTGGTTTAGTCTGGTCGGGGGAGTTGGCTTTGGGACTGGGAGCAATCTACATATGCATCTGTTGTTACAGAGCCTGTGTGTGGATAACAGTGTAAGCAGCCATTTTTTTAATGGACAGTAAATGTTGTGAATGGAAAGTACAGACTATCTTTCTATAGATAGATTCCTAAAGGCTCTTAAAGTATAAAAAGAGATACAGTAATTATATGCAAACAATACAATTGTCAAATACTTAATCTAATATGATTCTGAGCTGGATGAATGTCTAAAATGACCCTGTCAGCATTCAACCCATTTCTACTACACAGACACAGGTCTCAGTAACTCAACATTTTGTAACCTGAATCAGAAAATCATTAGTCAAAAAATGGTCAGCACCACACCGTGGCATTATGTTGAAACTGTTTGAATTTGTCCCTGTGGTTACCTTCTCCTTCAGCAGAAAGAGAGAGATAGAAGGAGAGAAGGCTAATGTGAGCAGAGCTGCATTGTTCAGCCAAACAGAAAAATAGGGCTATCAGTTCCACCCAGAAACCCCCTCCCTTTACTGCCATTGGACCTAGAGCCAAGCCGTGACCCCGGGGCTTGAACTCTAGGGTCATGTGACCAGGCTGTAAACTGACCAGCGCTGAGCTGAGAGGAAGCTCAGTGAGAGCCAAGCGCTGGAGGTGAAGGGGAGAACTAAAGGCTAGGAGGGGAAGAAAGTCATGAGGCCTAAGCTGTTCCTGAGGAGAATACTTGAGTGAATGGCTGCCTGGCAGACTGGGAGAAGCATGAAATGGATGCATGGGAAGGTAAGAGATGGATTGGATGAAAAAAATGGCAGGAGATGATGGACTGTTTTTCCCCCCCCTTCCTCATTGGCAGCTGAGAGCCACGGCTTATACTAGCACAGATACATGAGGTACATATTTGACACTGATGTATATTGGTGAGAGTATTTGCAATACAGGTTAGAAATGACAAAGATGATTGTTTTTCATAAAGTGTTGAAATTGAGGGAGGGTTTCTTACTGTAGATATGGTCATTGCAGAAGAATGTGTAAATTTCACTGCACAATTTGTTTTGGCTGCTTAATTGTTTTGATATAGTGTCAATTTTGATATAGTTGAAAGAAACAAAGTGTTAATTCATCTTAAAATGATAAAGGATTGAAGGAGGAATTCACTATTATGAGATCAGACATTTTTTTTAATTGATACAAGGGGTTCAATTTTTACAGTTATAGTGATTAGTACAGTTTTCATGATGCAAATTCATATTTAAATATGGAAATAATCACACGTGCAAAGGCCAACCTACAAAAATGTAATAATATATATTATTGTTTATTGTCTACGTGAAATGGGGCACAATTTTTCTTCAGAATAATTGTTTTATACAATGCTTGGCTTTATCTTTATCAGATGTAAAACTGATTTGTACGTAGAGTGTATGTACAATTTAATGTTGAAAAATACACCCTGTAGGCCTTCATTAGCTTCACTTGGTGTTGGTGAGTTAGGGGCTGACCTGTGGTATGTGGCTCTGTGGCCCATCTGGAAAAGGTTTTGTGTGCTGGGCAAAGCTGGATGGTTCATGTGATAGAAGGGGTCAATAGGATGGCCAGTTGAACTGACCAGATCTGGTAAAGATCTGACCAGTCGGCCCACCCCCCACTGGTGCCACTGAAGCCTAGACTCTGCATTTCATTCCTGCCCTGAAGCCAGTCAGCCAGATTTAAACTTCTTAATCTTGGCACTACCTGCCCCTTAAGGTAGACTTCAGCTGATGTATCCGGTATTTATCTTAATAAGTAACACAAAAAAGGTTCTATGTACAAAACCTGTAAATCTGTATGTGTCAGTTTTAATTGCATCCTGCTTTTGTTAGTTTTGTTGTATTTGACTGCTTTTGTATTTAGTTAATAATTGGCTATTATAGAGAGATATAACAAACAGTTTGACAGAATAGACAAAAAAGTGCTTCTGTAGGTACAGTAACATGATTTCTTTAAATATCTGAGCTATTCAGTGTTTTTACCAAAAGAATCATAGCTGTAGAAGCAATAAGACCTATTTCTACACTCAATGCTTCTCAATGACCATTTGATAGGCTGAACGTCATGGGACCTCCATGCATACACATATCTGTGATGCTCTGGAGAGAATGGCACATTGTTGAAGAAAAATATAAGATGAATGCTTAATGAGTGGCTTTACAATTCAGCAGTTATATCTGACACCAGACTTCATCTGATCAGGTTAGGGTCAGTTAGAGTATTTGCCACAGGCTTCAGTAATACAGTAATAATATCAAGGTAATAGTCATAATGTGAAAGTAGCATTGTTTGGTGTTGCTGAATTGAGTGGTGAATGTAACATCTGTAGGAGTATAATAAAGATGGCACTGCATTGTGAGCAAGGTGGAGTTTGACCCAGTGGGAAGGGGTGAAAATACCATTGTGTTCCGTAGAGGACTGAAGGTGACTGATTGAGAAATCCTGAAAAGGTTACTGTACTGGGCTCCACCTCCATGATAATCCTATTGAGCACCCGCCCATGGCTGTGTTTTTGTTTCGGGGGGTCGGGTGGGGCGGGGGGTATCTCTGCATTCAGCATTCCCTTTCTGCTGTTCCTCTCAACTCGTCACTCTCAGGAGCAGGAAGTCCCTTCCTCTCTCTCTCTCTGGCATTCTCGAATAGGCGGGGGAGGGATGTGTTTTGTGTGTGAGTGTGTGTGTGTGTGTGTGTGTGGTGATGGGGGAGGGAGGTTAAAGCTGTGTGAAGATCAATAGCACTAGAGGAGGTCAGGGACTCAAGGTTCCATAATGCTGGCTAAATTTAGTCGTGGCCTAAGCTTGTTTATAATGGACACGAAGGACCCTTTCCCCCAATTACTCCATAGTGGCCTAAACTCTGCATTGTGTGTCAATGAGACGAACCATGAATTCTTCCCATGTTGGCTTTTGTGTTACCCCATGGTGAAGCCTAAAGGCTGCAGACAGAAGGTCCTGGTAAACACAAATGTAGAACATTTGATACCACTTCAAAGACAGGATTTATTTTGACTGTGTCAAGTTTGATTGATTCCTTGCCCAACCTCTTACTGCTGGACTATTCTATCACTTACACGGGTGCATCTTTAAGTTATCTTAATTTACACAGAGAGATTAGGTGACATGAAATGCCAGCCAACCAATTTAAATATAATGTCTATTTTGAAATAGCAAATGTGTGGTCATTCATCTGGTTGTCATCTTGATAAACATTGAGAGAGCCATCTCTGTTCAAATCAACAGAGACATACTTGAAATACTGTAGCAGTTACATAAATGTTAAGTTGTATTTTTAACACCAAGTGAATCCAAATGAAAAAGTGAAAAAAGAAACCAAAGAACTGCTACTATGCAGGAGTAAGCACAGAGACAAATAGCCAAACAATTATTTATACCAAAGCTGATCATATGATTCCATGTTTCGCATATTATATGGTTTAGTGGGTTTCTATATCCAGATCATACAAACTTTAAAACATAGCACAAGGATTAAGAGTTGCTTTTTGTAAATTAGTGAATGTAAATTTATAAATAAGTCCCAGTAACTGAATAACAAGTTATTATAGGGCTTGATGAAAAAGTTATACAAACAAGGCCAATTTCGATTGTTGTACCAGCATCTCATGACATCATTGATGTTGAACCGATTCAATTTGAACAGATTATGTTTTAAAAAAAAATCATACTCTGGCATTTGAAAGTGTCAGTGAGAATAGATGACAGTTGTTGCATGGCAATCTGCTGCCATGTGCTCATCAAGACAAATGAGAGGACACTCTTGCAACAGGAAGGGCACATTGAATGAGGTCATTCATTTTGGATGAGAGAATCAATAGGTCACACATCATGTTTGTTAATATTTTGATGCATCAATGGTGCTTGCTTATCTTTTATTGATTTAAACAGATTAACTGTTGCTGCCAATGGCAGCCAAACAATAGGCATGTGTTGAGTAAGTCAATAGTCCTACAAAACCATAATCATTATGGAGACAAGTAAAGCTTACATTTATATATGGTTGGCCTAGTGTTTTTATTTGCAACTGAATAATATTATTAAATATATAAAAAAGACTAATTTAAGGCTAATCTAGCGATGTATCTATTATCACTGTTGGTAGATGTTACCATGACAGAAAGGTAAAATGCAGATGTAAGCAATAGTAGTAGTCGTCAGAACATTGTAAACAAGTAACACTGCTATGTTGTCAGTTTGAAAAAGTTGAATAGAAAAAAGTACTGTTTGCATTTAAATTTAATTTAAAACATTTGAATATGTTTTAATATGCATACTATAATGTGCAGTGCACACAGAATTAACATTTACATTCTGTTAATGGGCTTTTGGGCTGATGGTTCTCACTCGTAATTCAGCATGACCATCAGTTTTTAACATAATACAGAGGAGCCTTGGGGAGAGGGAACACAGACATCTTTATTTCACCAGTGAGACAGGCACACTGTCAACATTGCTGACATCTGCACAAGCATTGAGAAAACAGGATTAACACAACACTGTCCTCAGCAGGGGGAGGGTGGCAGATGGAGAAAAAGGTATGAAGCAAATTGAGTGTTATGCCTTCCCAATCAGACAGTCAATTTCAAATTAAACAGATATCAAGAAAAGAGTTGGCTAAAGTGAATATCACTGTTGAGAATGGGAGAGGGAGTGAGTGACTGGATGGGAAAGAGAGAGAGAGAGAGAGAGAGAGAGAGTAAATACTCACAAAGAAGGGGCGTGGGTAGAGGGGGAAAACATAGCAGGAATGTCCACAGAGATGAGAAAAGCAGGGGACAGCGGAGGAGGGAAAAGCGGAAAAGTACAGCAGCGGCTCCCCTCCTCCCTCTTGGCCCCCTCAGCTGGCTTGATTGTAATGGAAACGTAAGACAAAGCCTCTTCAGCATGCTGCTCTTCACAGCCAACTGCCCACAAACCTAGTCCTCAACCCAGCAGGCTAGTTAGGGTTTAGACATGCTGCAGAACATCCCATTTTTGCTTAGTCAGTTTTAAAAACTTCAGTGCGAAAGCTGAGGTTAGTTACATGATATCAAGCAGCGAGAAGTTAAGGGAAAGGAAAGAGAAAACAAATGTGAGGTTGGAATATTTTTATAAGTTGTCCTGAGGATGGATAAAGTGTTCAAGAAAAGGCTAAGGGGCTGAAGTAACTCCCTTCTCTAATAAAAAAAGATAATTATTAACACAGGAAATAGAATGTATGCCAACTTAGAAATATCAGTTGTTGACATATCACGTATACATTTTGGTGAATGGCACTTAATGAATACAGAAGTGTAAA
Organism: Sprattus sprattus; assembly: GCF_963457725.1. Taxonomy (NCBI): domain Eukaryota; kingdom Metazoa; phylum Chordata; class Actinopteri; order Clupeiformes; family Clupeidae; genus Sprattus; species Sprattus sprattus. The sequence continues at coordinate 27,414,429 of NC_137913.1, forward strand.
AACATTTCAACAAACATTTAAAAGAATGCTACAGTGAATGTTAGCCTAATGGTTGAACACAAAGCCTTTATCCGGTTAGGTGAGTTTACAGTGTGTTTTCGGTCGGTTTCTCTCAGTCATTTCCTTCTGTGTTTTTTAGTGTAACCCCTCATTCAGTGATAACTGTAATATACCTTGCAACTGTTGTCAAGCTTGTCAAGATTTACAGGCCAGTATGAGACAGGAGGGGTGAATGAGGTGACACATTGAGATCAAGTGTGTAAAGGTGTGAAAGTGGACTCTTATATGGTGGCCATGCACTTGAAAGAGAGGGTGGCAAATTTGGCTAATCAAAGCAGCTATGGTGTGAATAAAGGAAGCTAACCTTCGTTGCAATGTTTTTTCATTAAAGGAAGTCGGCCATTTCACATAGCCCAGTTAATAAGAGTTTTAAATCCTCGGAATGTCAACATGTGTTGTGAGCTACTGACAAATGGCTACCCAAACAGGAAGGAATCTATTATCTATAACATTTTGGTGCTCAGTATTCTTCTACTGTATTCTAATTCGTCTGAATTACAGACATTGGCTGGAGAAGATTACTTTCTCAGGTTTCACAGGTCAAAATGTGATGTCAGTTTGTCATTAACAATTGCTTGTAGTGACATCCTTTAAGAATATGTTGTGTCCGACAGTGTGTTTTTTAACAATAGAAATGAAACCCAACAAAGTATAGGGGGAACTGAGACAAAGGCATATAACCTGCCTTGATTTCCAGGCTTCAGTGCACTCCGTTGAAATAATAGTTATGCTGCTTGTATAAATGTATATATGTAGGTATCACTTTATACATTACCTTGGCAAAACTCAATTATTTTTCATGGTGCAAGAAGTTAATTAAAATGCATAGCCATCAGAGTAGGTCCAACAGCAACCTTGGGAAATAAAGCTATTCTTCATCGTTCAATAGAAGTGTCGAATTTATGGTTAAACTCCACTTCTATTGTCATTTAAAACCCCATTGTGATCCTACAGTATGACCCCAAGCCCCTTGGAATTCAAAGCCAATGTTATTTAGATGGTAATACTCCTCTGAATTTAGCACATCTATGAGAGGCAGGGCTCTGTCTCTGCTTCTGCCAGTGACTTTGAGCCCACATTAAAAACTTTTGTTTCCCATGACTTCATATCAGTTAACCATCTGTTTCAACACTGTATTGGGAACCCCACTGATCTGAGGCTTGAAGATAGCGCCCTTTTCAGTTTAAATGTCTCAAGTAAAAAGAAGGCGAGAGATAACTATCTCTTGACATCCCCTTTAATTATTTTAACATACTTTTATAAATCGGAGGGAACTTATCCACAGTCATGTAGGTTATCTGGGTGTGCTGATAAAATTGTATGTGACTTTGGTAAGTGATCACAAGCAACTTGGGTAACTACAGTGTGATTAAAAAAGGCTAACATTCACTGAGTGAATCACATTTAAAATTGAGGGACTGATGTGGTAGGACACTTAGTCAACATTCAGAAAATACTTCATATCAAGATTCCACTACATGTAGTAAGCTAATATATAATTTAATGTTTATCATGATGGATAGCCCTTAATGGATAGCATTCCCAAATAAATGTAGTACTAAATGATATATTTCCACAAATTTGTGACTGGTGTTTATAATATTCATGGGTAAAGATCAGCTTGCTTTCAGACTAAATAAGAGAATAGATTTTATTTGTAGGTGTTTTTTTTTTTGCTGCCATATGTTTGCAGTCACATGGTATCCATTGCTTTGTCAAGACACTGGACAAACAGAGGATAGGTGACTTAAAGTGGATCAATGTGTGACATAGAGACAACTACTAAAAAAACTAAAACAAAGGAATGATATCCAATAACATAATTATGAAGTGAATGGGTTTATTTAGCATATGCTGTTCAGATGATTTCCTTATCTCTTAGGTTAAATCCAACCATAAACATCCATTCAAAGTATCAAGGCCCTTGACAAGGCAGGTAAGCACATATCACTTTAAGATGCAAAGACAGGGAATAAAATACTCAAGTATCATAAGGATTGGAATTGGGAAAATGGCATAAATCGAAGAAACAGCTCATCTGATAGTTTCCTAATGTTGTTTAAATATCTGCTTGGCTTATTAGACATTTAAGAGTATACAGTTTGTTCCGAATATGGAATATTACCTGTGTTTCATCTCTGTTAAAGTTTTGCTGGGATAGTTAATCGGTCATTAATCGGTGGGTGTTTTGTTATTCTTGTCTTATGCGCATATAACCCACATTCTATTCTCTTAAATGGAATATAGTACTCATAAATATGTTTCTATTAGAGTATAATCACCTGGATCTCCAAATATTGTCTACGTAGGGAGTGGGTCTTTGTCCAAAGGGTCCACCATGTTGTGCCGCTGTACCCCAGAATAGACAAACCAAAACACATGGCACAAGAGAGGGCTTTTTGCGTTGTTATGGCACCTGACAGCCACCGTAACTTCTCATTGATGCTTAGAAAGGGAGAAGTATCTAGTTGGTAGCAATCCGAAGCCTCATCACTAGATTCCACTAAATCCTACATAGTGTACCTTTAAGGAAATGAGGCTATGCATGCATCGTTACTAATCTATTTACTTACTTTTCCACGTGAATACATTACTACACAACTAGAAGGGCACTCATAGAACTTAGACTTAGCAATGTTAACGAAAGCAAAGAATTATTGGTGGACCCCCCCCCCCCGTAATTCGCCCCAAGTTCTTCCTTGGCCCATGCAGCATCCCTCCTTTTCATGAAAATGGGCCTGGTCGTTTTTGTGCAATCCTCCTGACAAACAGATAGACAGAAAAAACAAGATTGAAAATATAACCTCCTAGGTGGAAGTAAATATCCAATACTTGTTGGCTCATTATTGAACAACCCACCCAGAATTAACTCTATTCTAGCTGTCTCATGCTATCCTATATGCAAGTAACCATTCTAACAGCTTCTAATGAGGAGCTCACAGCCTTTTATATTAGGGCCCTATGTGTTTTAATTCGTATGAGTGGAACTGTTTTAGGTATGTGCTAGCTAAATCAGAGAACAGATATTACCACTCAAAAATGTAAGACATACATTCCTGGAGGGATATATTTTATGTAAAATATGTTGTGTGTTTACTTGTACACAGACATACATGTTAAAAACAATTGTCAATAATGATTGTTTTCCTGTTGACTTATCCTGCAACTGCGAACATGACCTTCATAGCATCAATGCATTAGTTAGTAAAGTGAATAACACACACTCACCCCCCCCCCCCCCCCCCCCCCCCTCATCCTCCGTCTGTTATGCTCCATGAATAATTCACACTGCCTGTTTTACAGCTGGTTTTCTGAATGTGATAGGTTAACTCAAGTTACCTGTCTTTGAATGTCACTGCCAGTCAAAATGAAAAGCATAAAAGACAGATAAACTTTGCGATAGTTCACTAGATTTTGATGTTATCTAACCCCTCGTACTTCATTCTTCTCCCTCAGATGATCAGGCTGACCAGCGCTCGTGCCTCATCTGTGGCGACCGCGCCACTGGTCTGCACTATGGCATCATCTCCTGCGAGGGCTGCAAGGGCTTCTTCAAGCGCAGCATCTGCAACAAGCGTGTGTACCGCTGCAGCCGTGACAAGAACTGTGAGATGTCGCGCAAGCAGCGGAACCGCTGCCAGTACTGCCGCCTGCTCAAGTGTCTGCAGATGGGGATGAACCGCAAAGGTGAGGCTGATCTGTGAGCCTGGAGTGTGAGGGGAATTTTGGTGACCAAATTAAATGTTATTATGCATTACACAAATATGTTTCCTAGATCATTTAGGTTACAGAGTTACAAATGATTCACTACTTTTGAACAGTCTCCACTCAGTTGTATAATTAGAGCCCGTGGTCACAAAATATTGTTTAGAGATGAATTACTTATTTTAGGACTGCTTATTTGATACAAATAATTTGTATAAACTTGAAATATTCAGGAATATGGTGTGAAATATTCAGGAATATTAAGGAAACTGGGTAAACGTATAGAGGTTTGGTTGACACACTGCACCCTCTAGTGGCCAAAATAGTGAATAGAGAATTGTTTAAGTCTATTTAAACAAATAATTATTACTTTCAAAAGCTGTTTAGTTTTTTAATGCATTGAAATGATCTTGTTTAGTTTTATAGCGCATTGATTTGTGCGCATTAACATAATTGAATAAGCCTATGTATAAGTTCTTGGTCTCAAACCTTTGCTGACCATGAACAATTTTCTTGACTTCACAGCAATCAGGGAGGATGGTATGCCAGGAGGGAGGAACAAAAGTATTGGGCCCGTGCAGGTTAGTCCTGGCTGGAGTCAGTGTGCTTCAGTGTGATCAAGTCTGTAAAATCTTTGTAAAACCTCTTAATTTGTGTGGAAATCAGTGATTTTTGCCAAGCTATGTTGTGGTTTTGTTGTTTAGACTCTTAAAAACTGACAAAACCACAACATAGTGGAAAGCAATAATTTCCACACAAATTAAGAGGTTTTACTAAACTTTAGAGCATATTCTGTTTTGTTTGTTCCCCTGAACAATGGTAGTATTCCTTAAATATTTTATTTAAAGTTCTCTGTCAAGGCTGCACATTTTCTGGGCAGTTTATCTGCCCACATTTTTTATTTAGACACATTTGACCCTGACAGCTTATCCTTACTGTCATTGTTTGGGTATAGGTGTCTGTGTGTCCATGTGTGTGTGTCTGTGTGTGGGTGGTTGGGGGGGTTGGGGTAACGTCCTTGAAGTTTGTGTGTGTGTGTGTGTGTGTGTGTGTGTGTGTGTGTGTGTGTGTGTGTGTGTGTGTCTGTGTGTGTGTGTGTGTCCTTGTGGTCTTCCTAATCAATCCTTCAACAAAGCCAATGCTCCCTCTGGTTTTGCCTTGATACTGCTGAGTGGTGAACCCATTGAGCTTTAATTGCCAGTTAAATGACACAGAGGGAATTAAGAGTATTCAGAGGCTCTTTGTGACAGTCCTGCATGGGGAAATGTGTTGATTTGAATAGGAAAGTCAGGGACGAATGAATTGTAATTATCCAAAAGGTGTATTGAATAGATCCATAGCATACAGGCAATGCTGTTTTATGTTAACAGATCATTATGAATTATGAATAGGCTTACTTAAAAAATCCGTAAAGCTCTCAATGATTTGGTTTGAATCTCTAAATATGGTTCCCGTCTGATGGTCCCACTTTCTCTCATTTACTCCCCCTCCCCCAAACAGATATCTGATGAGGAAATAGAAAGGATTATGTCAGGACAGGAGTTCAAGGAGGAAGCCAACATGCCAGACCACACCTGGAGCAACAATGGTGATAGCAGTGACCACAGTTCCCCTGGCAACGGTGTTTCCGAAGGCAATCAACCATCCCCAGCCTCCACATTGTCGTCCATGTAAGTTGTTGCCCTTATTGATTTTGTATACTAAATATGTAGAATACCATACTGCAATATAAGTATTCATGGTATAAAGTCATCCACCTGATGAGTTTATACCATTCATTTGATAATTTCCTTATTTTTTTTTTAAATTACAATCTATCATGTTTGGATCAAAGTGTCTGCTAAATTGTAGTCCTTTACCTATATACATGTGTGTGTATACAGTATATATATATACTGTACAAATATTGCTTTTACTAGTACTATTGCAATTCAAGTTAGGAATGAGAAATAGGCAATGTTTTGCCATATTCTAGTGCACAGACATGCTGGGAAACTTCATCTCACCACTGTTTCTTAGTGTCATCATGGTGCATTTTTTATATGTAGAAAACAGACACGGCATATTTCCCCTTTTTCTACCCCTTGCAGTCGCTCGGTAGAGATGAATGGCTACACCACTACACTCAGGGACCAGTACATCGGCAGCGCCATGACCACACACTACCAGTTCCTTCCACACCTATTCAGCTATGCCGCCCAACCACGCAGCCTTTACCCACAATCCCACACCCTCATCAGCCAGCTGGTTGCTGCAGAAGAGCTAGCCCCATTGGCTACACCCATGCTCATCGAGGAAGGGTAAGAGCTCTAAATTGAACATAGATTTTGGAGGTATGCTTTTTTGTTTGTTTGAGGTCTACACTGCAGGTTCAGGGAAATTACTATTCAGCATTTAAAAGCACACTTTGAGTTTCCCTTTTTGGTTCATTTCTTGAACCATGTGTTAAGAGGTCCATAAGTGCAGAAAGGAAAATCCTTGCGACTTAAAATTGACAAATGGCATACCTAATACATCAAAAGCTGTATACACCAACATGATCTCTCCATTCACTATCCCCCCAGGTATAGGGTTACCCAGGTGGAGCTGTTTGCCTTGCTGTGCCGTCTTGCTGACGAGTTGCTGTTCAGACAAATCGCATGGATCAAAAAGCTTCCGTTCTTCTGCGAGCTCACCATCGAGGACTATACCTGCCTGCTCAGCTCCAGCTGGCAGGAGCTCATCCTGCTGGCCTGCCTGACCATCTACAGTGCACAGATCCTGGGGGATCTGGCTGACGTCACTGCCAAGTACACACCGTCGGATGAGGAGCTGCAGGGGTGAGTTACACAGGGCTTGATGTCAAAGTGACAACATGCATTGCCTTTCCACTCTCAGCGCTATATAAAGGGGAGCAGGTGTGTAGTTTAAGCTTGAGCTCCTCAGCCACAACCACTGGCTTGCTTTTTAGCCTCAGTCAACTCCTTTAAAGCTCTTTTGAGTGACTGTCCTCAAAAATAAAATAAAAAACAACCAAAGTGTTGTGGTTGATTTAGCTACAAAATTTCTAACACCTATCTCCACTGGTCTTGTGTGTGCTTGACACCGTTGCCTTGCTTCCGCTGCCAGTTCCACATATTCTAGCTTCTTCCTTTCAAAAGCTTCCTCAATCAAATCTTATAAAACTCTTATTAGCTCAATAATGTAAACAATGCCCTCACACAGTGACACCAATACATTGTGGAACTTGAAGTTATTTAACGACTTCAGCCAGCAATCTCAAATCCCACCCATTGCTCCATTTGCCAGTCCTGTACGTGCCTGGTGTATGTGCCCCTCTCACACAAAAGAAATCCTACTGTCTCTGTCATTATCCGGAAAAGACACAGATGTTAAAGGGAGCTGGCATTTAATGTCTGGTCCAACTGATTCGGACATTTGTGTTCTCACATACAGCTCCTCCTGGTAATGTCAAGATGTGTTCAGGGTTGGAGTGCATGTCTGAAACTGGAAGAGAAAAAAAGTAAAATGTACAGGAGCCACAAATGATGCCATGGCTTTTGTCTTTAGTCTTTCAGTCTGCTGTGTTCCTCTGGCTAAACTTGTCATAGTTTTTAAACTTTTTTCAGAAATGGTACATATCTATAAGCAGGTTCCCAGCATGTGTCCAGTGTACAGAGTTAAATAACCCTGAAGGGATAAAATTTTCCTGCAACATTATAAATGAGTATTCTCTTTGTGTTATAACAGTTAAGGTGTAAAGACTGACTGCTTGGTTAGCAACAGTTTCGGTTCAAATGGATTCTTCCCTCATTTTTCTTAGGAGGGAAAGATCACAGGATGTGTGGGAGTAATCTGAACACAGGCAGGGGGAACCTAAAATGGTTGTTATGTCTGAGGCCACTGTAAGAGAGGGGCAGTATGTGGTAAATATTTCATTGTGTTAAACAACGTTTCAGACTGGACTAGGCTCCACTGAATGGAACTTCAACCACTAGATTTTAGTAACTGCAACTCTGTCCTAACAGAATCACTTAATGCAGCCATATTCTTGTGATACAGTTAGGAACAAGAATGTAGTTGTTGTATCTAAACAACAAATATAAGCAATTCACAATGCAACACTCATTATAAAAAGCAGCAGTATACCATGAAGTATAACTGAGACTGTCTGGCACATTTTAAAACAGAGATCCATCACTGACCAGAACCCCAGAAGAGGGAGCTCAGTGGTGTGTAAATAAGCACCGGTGTAAATCTCCTCTTACAGATTCTCACTTTATTCTCATGCACAGCTGCATTTGTCCCTGACTTGGATGTAGGGAAACCAGACAATCTAACACATTGAGGAGTACTAGGAAGTACCAAAAACTCAGACTAATGGAAAAACAAATAGTAATTATTTTATTTCAGATGGAGTCATATGTAAACAAAGCTGATGGTGATGATTCACTTTATCAAGCCAGTAACACAGTGCCCAGAAATGGACGTTGTAGTTTTGATTCACTAAATCAAAGAGTTCCACATATCTGGCCTTGTTTCATGAATGTGTCTCCATCCACCGCATCTTTAAAAATGCATTGTCATTTAAAACAGGTTTAGCGAGGATGGGATGGAGGTTATGGAGAAGCTTATATATCTTTTCCGCAAGTTCCACCAACTGAAGGTCAGCAACGAAGAATATGCCTGCATGAAAGCTATCAACTTCCTCAACCAAGGTACCTGAACCAAACTCCTTTTAATGTTCATGGAAGACAATAAGAATTGAATTGAATTGCAATGCTGAATCTGTCATAACATGACTCAATGATTCTCCCTTTTGCAGATATCCGTGGTGTTACTAGTGGTTCCCAGTTGGAGCAGCTGAATAAACGGTACTGGTATGTCTGCCAGGACTACACTGAATGCAAGTACCCGCACCAGCCAAAACGCTTCCCAGAGATCATGATGTGTTTGCCGGAGATTCGCTGCATTGCAGGTAAGTCAGTTCAACCCCATGCACTGTTGTTTTGCCAGCTGTGCCAACCAAAACACAACTTAAACCGTACTCCTGCGTTTCAGGGAAGTTAGTGAATGTTCCCCTGGAGCAGCTTCCCTTGCTGTTCAAAGCAGTCTTGCACTCTTGTAAGTCCAGCCTGAACGGCACCTACCGCAGCACAGGATCCTCCCTGTGTGCTCCTAAGGGCACCGCTCCCGCTAACTGAGGACCCAACATGACGCGTCCTCAACGAGCACAGAAGCCCCCCTAGAGGCGTCCCTCTGGGGTAACAGCGTGAGGACAGGGTCGTTGGGCAATGACATCTGATGAATGTGTAAAGCAGCTATATGTTTCTTTTGTTTCTTTATATATTTATTACCTGACAGAGCTGAATGTATACTGATCCACATTGTGCACATGCTTCTGTTAAAACTAATGCACAAAAAAATGCATCTTTCTTCGGAGTTTACAAGTGTGTATCCAAGTGTAAAATGTGTCAGTGTTGCCATGGGTAGAACTAGTTTTTACAGTGCTGTATGTGAAATTATATTTTTGATTTATTGAAATACTACCTCAGGAATGTGATTCTACTATTATTCAGGTACCTTCTCTCTGTGCTTGTAATGAAAGGCTCCCAGTCTATTTAAAATAACCCTCACATTAACATGCAAAACTTGAGGATTTAGCCATTTTCTCTAGCCACCTGTAGTGCTGTGAGTAACTGCTTGTGTAGTTACATTCACATTCAGGCAGACCTGTAAATACTCTATTGCTCCCTCTCTTCTTCTTTCTCTCTTCCTCTCTTTCTCTTTCTCTCTCGTGCTCTCTCTCTCTCTCTCTCTCTCGCTCTCTCTTTCTCTCTCTCTCTCTCTAACTCACTCTGCATAGTGCACAACAAAGTGGTCTAAATTCCTTCAAGAGAATAATGTGGGTGGTTTGAAATCATAGGCTGAGGGCAAAAGTTTTTATAAATCTTTTTTTTTTGTCTTTATGTTCATCTGTTGAACTTCAATGTTTTACAACCATCACCCTCACAGATAGGTGATTTTTAAACTGATGAAGGTGAAGACACCCACTGCTGGATCAACAGAGTCAATTCCAACTGCTGTCTTGATCAGAGGGAGACAGGGGGTGTGCATGAAACACTCACATTCTCTTCTATGCACAGCATTGACCTAATCATATCCTAACCCTTAACCTCCCCCTGTGCGCTAGATTGCAGCTGACTCTAGAGCAGCCTTGGTGCTGTTCTCATGTGGATCTAGGTCTGGGCTTTGATTCCTTAAAGCTTTCTAATGCTACAATGAGGTTAAATCCTGAAGAGAAAGTCATACAGACAATGCCTCTATGATATGATGGTGGCAAAGCAATGCTTTTGGGAAACAAAGCCCTAGTCCTTAGTTCAAAATCAGCTGCTAGCTGATATATTATTGCCACTGATGCAAAGAATGTAAACCCTTGTCTCATCAACAAGGAGTTATGGTTTTGGTTTTCACTCTGTTTAAAAGCAAAGAGCAGTCTTTTATCAGACTCCTCGTCTCAGTTACTTTGTGATACATGGTGGAGGTTTATCCAGTCTCACATGCTGCTTGAGAGAAGGAGAAAGGTCCTTCTTTTTTCTGAGGTGCAATTCAGCAGCTTTTGTGTGAATATTCGATAGGCAAAAGGTCAAACCCTGTTCAGGACCAGCTTCAATAGTTGGACCAGCAGTTGGACTCATGCTTTAAACAGGGTAACATTGCCAATGTTATTGTTTTGTTTTAATTTTATAGTTATTCAGATATCACAATGCTGACTTACTTGTAGGTTTATTAGTTGTAGAAATATGGACATCGTAGGTCCTTTTAGTAAGTGTTTTTGTTTTCTTAGACATTATTTTGTTTGTATTGAAGGAGATTTATTTTGAGAGTTTTGTGAGACTGTGGTTAACAGACAAAAAAAATTCAAGAACAGATTAATCAGAATCATCATTTTAGCCAGTGAGATTCATCAGACCATAAGTATCTTAAGTCACAACATTGCCAATGAGCTTCTGGGATGACTACATCCCACAACTTTGTTAGGTTATGATAACAGAATTCCTCGTTCTCATTGTTAACATTCCAAAAACGAATGAATAGATATTTTGAAAATGTTTACAATTTGCACCAGACAATGATTAGCAGGGAGCAATAAAATTAAGCATATTTAGAGAGACAAGTCTCGGGCTTAACAGTCTCATTTTATGCTTCCTGCTACATGGCTGCTTTTCAAATCCCTTTTCCTCACTTTTGATAGTCATTAATAATCTGCATGTAAACTCATTCCACACAGCCACACTGCATTACAGGCTTTGTTGGTGCTCTGTGTTAATATTTTTTATGTTCACTCACTCACTGATGAACTTTGTATACCTCAATGTAAGCATTATGAAGTGAAGGTCTTCAAAAGTATTTGAAGATGTTCAAACTCGGCCGGAGAGGATCTATCACAATTCCTCTTCTTAAGGCAACCCTCAAGTGTCCTAAGGAGTCTGGTTTACAGTGCCATCAAACAAACATGCAAATATTGTATTGGGATTGCCAGCAAGTAATGAGAGTTAATTGCTAAGCTCCAGCAACTGATCCGGTTTAATATTCCAGCCTTAACTGCCAATGAACACACAATAATATGTGAGCATTCATTAACATGTCAACCACTTATTCAACCACTAGTTTTTAAATGATATACCTATATTAAACACATACCTGATGTAAACATCAGGTTCCTAATCTGTTGATTTAACTACATCCAAACAATATGTGCCACCAAAGGGAATTACAGTTGAAGTAATCTAGCTACAATGCACTGTAATATTTTTGTGGTTAAGTGGTTAACCTTCAGCCAGATGTAGTTTAAAGGTTTTTTCTTGTTTGATGATGCATTCTAACTCTCAGGGATTGATTTTTTGTTAGAGTGACCTTCATGACCTTGGCCTGCTACTTGTACTGACTATCATGACCTTTAAACCCAACACTGGGACTTCTGGTTAGCTGTGAAGATGCTAATGCACAGCTGATGTCCAAGAACACTATTAGCGCAACGCTATAGTTTGTGTTTTTTTATTCTTACTCCACTCCATCCCCAAAGCCACTCACATGCTTTTTAAAGTTTGAAATGTATGCTTTTTTTTCTTTATTATGTTTTTACATATGTCTTTGCAGAACATACCTTTGTTTTTTTTAACATTCGACATTGAAACTACCTCTTCTTACGTCTCATCATGTTGCATATTTCCATGATAGAAAGTATTTTCCACTGGTTACATTACATCAGTGCCCTTCTCGATTGTGTGTCAGTGCCCATGTCTCTGTTATGTAACATTTAATCATTTGTATAAAAAAATGTCTTTAAATGCTTCACATGCAATACTATGCTACCTCAGATTGAACCAAAGCCTTCTTTTGATGTTTTTTGTTCAAAATTCCTTTCATTTGCCACATCCCATTAATGTATCACTCCATGCTTCTGAATTTGTTCTGTGACTCAGCCCTGGCCTTTTCAAGTCAGTACCGCACAGGATCTTCTCAAATTTATAAAACAGCAGGATCTGGCCGTACCCTATCTCCTTATTTACCATCCCTGCCCTATTTGCTCTGAAATGTAGAATGATTTAAAATGACATGACTGTATTCTGTCCTGCAGGGTCAGAGATATAATGTCTAGAGTGTGTAGGGGCACATTGCATCTCTCTGGAACCACATGCTGTATTTCTCCGACAATTACAAGGAGTACTGGCACCATCAAAGTTATAATAGTTATAATACCAGTATTTCTGTTGCAAAAGACGGTTTGTTGATTATTTTCACTAAGAATGTAATTCTTACTGACACTTTTTGCAACTCCTATATTCAAATGTTTACCTCTCAATGCTATGACACTTTCTCAGCCAATCAGTTTTTGAATTCTATCAACTGTTACGGGTATGCTGATTGGTGTTTTGAAGGACTATCATTAGTTATGTCAATGTTACAGAAAGATTACCTTAACAGGTGGTTGTGTCTGGTTTCTTACCCCTCCCTCTTGAATTACAAAAGATAGTGTTTACACCCACTGCAATGGTGAGGCAAAGTGTGAGGGACTCAGACACACCAAAGGAACCAGTGGGTCAGGATGACAACATAGAGAACCTCTCCCTCATGGGATTACTGCATAGCAAAATGAGTCTGACTTACTCAGGAACATCAGCTTCTCCTCTGTGTGGTCAGCCTGGACCTCTGGCTCCTCTTAAACTACCAGTAAAGAATGTGATCCATGTGTTATTAAAGCATGTTTAAAGTGTGGTAAAACTTGAAACCAAATAAATGTGAATCTTATGCAACTGTGAAACTGTGAAACTCTTTTCTTTTATTAGTTGTGACCACATCATGCACCACAAAATATTTTAAATGCATCTCAGTCTTGGGAATTAACTGATTTGTAATTTGTATCAATCATTTCTGCATCTTTTGTGTAATAAATATAACTCACTAGAAAATAAAGGACAGGTTAAACAGGATTAATGGAAAGCATTTTTTTTTCATGTGCCTTGCAATGCTGATATGACTCAATTGACATCAGTATTTGAAAAAAAAAAAGTATGTTTGGAAATGACTGATAATTTCAATACAACAGAGACAACAGAGCTGTCCCTAGCCATTACAACTGCAAAATATCAGTATCATCGGTTTCCAATGTTTACATATGTAATATCCTTTTCCAATAGAGAGGCAGATTTGACCTTTGAACAGACATAGATCCTACAGGAAATGACCCTGAAGAGTCAGCAAGCATTTCTGCCAAGATACCCCAGTTTATTTTAGGCCATTACCTGACCTAACAATAGTTTCTCCTCAAAGTCTCCCTTTGCAAATGGCTCCTAACCCCCTGCTGAGAGATGGAGCAGTAGCACCAACCATTTGGACAGTAAGCTTTAACACCACAATAGGTAAAGCTTAATTTATGGTGGGCCTTTAACGCAGGCACACAAGCACAGCAGACACACAAGAGCCCCTTGCGCCCTTGCAAGCACCCTCCAAGCACGTCTCGAGTGCTTGCATGCATCTTCCAAATTTTGTAACTTTCCGACAAGGCTATGCAAGCCGCAGGGCTGAGATTGGTCCAATCCAACGATGTTTATCTTGTGGGCAGTAGCATGCTAACACAACTGAAACACCTTGCAAATCACCTCAGACGTATTTTTCAGTTACAATAACGGGTTTTTAGATGGCACAGTGTCTATTTCTCGGTAACTGAAAAAAATGTAAGCAAAACAAAGTCAAGCAAACAACTTTTCTTCACGTTTTACCTTTTGGGTAGTAGCATGCTAACATAAGATAGCTGGCTCAGACACCTCGCAAATCCCCTCCTCGCGTATTTTACTATAAATGTTCACAAGTCCTTCGATGAAACTGCGTGGCCAAGCAGTAACGCAGTCGCAGAAGCATATATCAACCTAAACACTTTACAGAATGAAAGCCTTGCATAATCACCCTAATTAGATGGCAACTTGTGATAGTGGGCACAACTGCTATGGCCGTTTTAATGCTAGGAATGCTTCTGGGCTTACTGTCAAGTGTCAATTACTTCGTTTGAGAAAAACTATACTGCTTCATTTTTTAATAAATAGACATGAGATATGGAGGAACATCATTTGATTCATGGATGTCAGCAGAGAGGCCATTTTACATCAGAACTCATTGCGTGCCTAAGGGGTTGGCCTGGGAACATCACTTATCAGTCCAAGGTTGCCCAGAGATTCAGCACACACAAACGACGACCACCCTCTCCCTCCTGTCTCCACTTTATTCAACAATCTGTTCCGATGCCCTTCCCCCACTGTGCTAACCCCCCTCTCATATCTGACCTTCAATTCAAGTACCCCCCACCACACAAACACACACCGCCCCTCAAGGCTGTGGATGTGTTCTATTTCAGTGGGTTTAAAGTCCATCTTCCAAGAATATACAGACATTGCTTGTGTGTGTGTGTGCCAAGGTGAAAAGAGGAGTGTAACGTTTTTTTGGGAAGTGGATAGACATGCATCATGTGAGGTCCAGTCCAGGTTATTTGAACATGCTCAAAGGCCACTGCACTCTGTGCATGTGTTATCGTGCTTAAAGAGCAATATCCTATTCCTTGAAGATAAAACACATATATGAAGTAGTGCTCAACATCTGAGGGTTTGAGGTATTTTTCTGCTTTGATTTGAATTCGGCAAACAAAATTGTTGTTAAAATAAATGTGTCTTCTTCAGCAATGTGTAGAGGTAAAACTCTCTGTTTCCAAGGTGCAACCATTTTAGTTATACCATTTTTCCAAGACACAGTCGGAGCTATGTCAAGATCATAGCAATAATATTAGGAATCAGTTTGATTTTATTCCCACTCTTACATCTGTATGCAACCTCTTAGCTTTACATGTTAGTCTGAGAAAGTCAGACTGGAAAGACAGTTATAAGTTATAGTTAATGAATAAGTTCAGCTGCATAAAACTAAAATGACATAAGACAAAATGAAAATAAAACAATACAGTATTTGCTTCCCAGCTATTAGTTCTAGTGTGTATGTGTATGTGTATGTGTATGTGTATGTGTATGTGTGTGTGTGTGTGTGTGTGTGTGTGTGTGTGTGTGTGTGTGCGTGTGCGTGTGTGTGCGTGTGCGTGTGAGTTTGTGTGCGTGTGTGTGTGCGTGTGTGTGTGTGTGTGTGACTGAGTCATGCATGTGCCTCTCAGGGTGGCAGGTTGTAATTGGCTATCATCAAGAATGCAGTTTGTTTTGTGTCTGGGTCAAGGGTAGTGGAGTAGATCAGAAAGAGTTGCAGTTGGAGAGGCCGGACCACACCTGAAGCCGGCACACTCCAGGAGCGTGTTAGAGAGGACACACACGCGCACCAGAGGCTGATAAGGGCGTAGTGGACCGTGATAGGCCTTCTCACATCAAGGCTGCTCAATCACTGTATTCCTTCAACATTCAGCTTTACTAGCACCTAGTGTTGTGCTAACACAGAAAACCAGTGATCTCATAAAATCAACATGTTCGTCTGGTGTGAAAATCATGTAAACTGTGCTTCCTTATTTAATATTTAAAGGTGGTTTTCATTCCATATTAATTCTATTTCGTGGGAGGGTGACTAGCATTGATACAAAATATACCCAAAAAGTGACTTAAGTGCCATGACTACAGTCATTGATTAATTCATTGATTGATTGCTTTCAAAAACTGATCCTAAAACTGATCCTTTTCCTGACAAACTAATGTACACATTTCAGACATTTTCATTCTCATACGCAATCTGCATGTGCAAAACTTGTCACACTTTTTCAATTACTCAGTCATGGAAAGAAGATTGTAAAAATGTAATATCCAAGCAGACGTTTTATGAGGATATGCAGACACTAGAAGCCATCCATAAAGGACATCCTCTGTAGATTTCCATCCTGCAATGTGACTACTGTTGTTGTATAACTGTATTCTAAATGTGCTGTCTAAATATATTAATTGAATTTAACTTCTGGTTATAATATTATTATATAATATAATATAGAACATAAAATCAAAACAATTTACCTTGCATTTTTATTATATTATAGATGCGTTGAGGATGTGATATTTAGATTCGTTTTTCATGACTATGTCATTGTAACTGGCAAAATAACTGTACAACAGGGCACATGTCCAAGGTCTCAAGTGAGTTAGACTTTGTACAATGTCTTCAAATATAGTTCAACAAATATATGGTTTACATGCCTGACAAAGTCCTAAAAAACTGGCAACAACAAACGTGAAGCTTTCAGTATCCTTCAAGGGCATGCGGAATAGCTGCACATTCTGTCCCACTGTATACCTTACGGTTCCACACACCACTATTATGTTCCCCTGCAATGGTACATTTTGTATGTTTAGCCAAATATTCTGACGCACATGTAGGTGTTTTGTAGGTTTTTTGCGTGGTTTTAGTTTTTGCTAGACATAATATATAATAGACAGGCAATGACAGTGGGCATGGCATCCAAAATGTTATACAATTAAATCCCAGACTTTTGTTTTGAAACAAAAATGACTTCTTCTGCATGAGTTAATGTGATTGGGACAGCTACATGTGTGTGGTACACTCATAAAGGAGCCACGATAGTTAGAATGTTACATTGCACTCTAATGTATGTAATATAAATGTCTCGTTAACAGTGGCTTACATTTTCAGCTGGTTAAATTGCAGATTTCAACACTCACATACAACAAAGTCATTGGCTGTGAGAGTCTGACCTGGGATGTGTTTCAGGTGCAAAAAAAAAAACACTAACCAAAAAGATAAAATTGCCCTTGAGGTACTAGCTCAATTTTTAACTTGAGACTTGCAGACTAACTGCATCTTCATACTTCCAACCTGAAATATGTAATGCAGTTAGAGCTTTAAATATGGAGGGAAAGCAAGATGTTCATTAAGAAGTATGACAAACTATGTATGGAAAGCCAAAAATGACATAATTAAAAATAAATACATATGTAAAAATGTGAGTCATAAATAAATAAAATGACTAAAAATGCACCAAAGAAAAGCATTAGAAAAAATATATCATGCAGTTATGTGAATGGAAATAGAAAATTAGTTCTTTTTATTTACTGTTACATTTATTTACGCTTACATTAATTCCCAAATACATTTCTTCCTCCTTTTATTTTTCTATTTATTTACACATTTTTTACCGTACTATTTCCCGTACCGTATTTATTTCTTCTCGCGCCTTTTTACATTTCTTTCTCCTTCATTTACATTTTTGGCTGCATTTATTACAGTGCATGAAATGCCCTGTATTGTTATTCCTAGGCATTTTCTTCTTCTTATTCTTCTTACCTTTTTCTGCGATTAATTCAGCCTGAACCGCTTAACGTAGAAACTTCATTCAAACTTTGTCGTGTAGGTCTTGTAAAGGACACTTATGCTATGTATTTTTCACTTTTCTAAACTTTATACTTTTTAAGATATTAAATAAAAACGAATCTAAATTTTCCCATTGACTTACATTGGGCCATTATGACATCATAATAGGGTCTTTAAACTGGCTTGCACCTGTGCTTCACTGACAGCTGCACCAAATCAAAGGAACCTCTTCTCTGTCCCTCTCAATTTAACTGTAACTAGGAACATTAAGACACCTTCCATTCTCTACTTTTTTTTCTCTCCATCTCTCCATCTTTCTCTCTATCCCTCTCAGTCTACTTTCTCTCACACTCAATCTCTCTTCTTCACTCCATTTTTATCTCCTTTTTTCAATATTTTCACTCTCTTTTTCTCTTCCACTCTTCTTTCCTTCTTCCACTCTTCTTTCCTATCTTCTTTCCTTCTTCCACTCTTCTTTCCTTCTTTCACTTTTCTTTCCTTTCTTCTTTCCTTCTTTCACTCTTCTTTCCTTTCTTCTTTCCTTCTTTCACGCTTCTTTCTTTTCTTCTTTCCTTCTTCAACTATTCTTTCCTTCTTTCACTCTTCTTTCCTTTCTTCACTCTTCTTCCCTTTCTTCACTCTTCTTTCTTTTCTTCTTTCCTTCTTCCACTCTTCTTTCCATCTTCCACTCTTCTTTCCTTCTTTCACTCTTCTTTCCTTTCATCTTTCCTTCTTTCACTCTTCTGTCTTTTCTTCTTCCTTTCTTAACTTTTGCATTTCATGCACTGGTATTTCCTTCAGGAAATGCATTTTCTAGTTACAGTGCATGAAATGCCCTGTATTGTTATTCCTAGGCATTTTCTTCTTCTTATTCTTCTAACCTTTTTCTGCGATTAATTCAGCTCGAACCGCTTAACATAGAAACTTCATTCAAATGTTGTCGCGTAGGTCTTGTAAAGGACACTTATGCTATGTATTTTTCACTTTTCTAAACTTTATACTTTTAAAGATATTAAAGAAAAACGAATCTAAATTTTCCCATTGACTTACATTGGGCCATTATGACATCATAATAGGGTAATTAAACTGGCTTGCACCTGTGCTTCACTGACACCTGCGGCAAGCCTCCAAGGGTCCTCTTCTCTCTGTACCTCTCCATTCAACTGTATAACTAGGAATATTAATAGACACCTTCCATACTGTACTTTTTTTTCTCTCTCTCCTTCTTTCTCTCCATCACTCTCACTCTACTTTCTCTCACACTCCATCTCTCTGCTTCACTCTTTTTTTCTCCTTCTTTCAATATTTTCACTCTCTCTCTTTACTGTCTTTATCCAGAGCCACTCTTGTTCACTCTTCTTTCCTTACTTTGTTTCTTCCTCTCTTCTTTCCTTTCTTCTTTCCTTCTTTCTACTCTTCTTTACTTTCTTCTTTCCTTCTTCCACTCTTCTTTCCTTTCTTCTTCCCTTCTTCCACTCTTCTTACCTTTTTCTTTTCTTCTTTCCTTCTTTCACTCTTCTTTCTTTTCTTCTTATCTTCTTTGGCTCTTCTTCCCTTCTTCCACTCTTCTTCTCTTTCTTCACTCTTCTTTCCTTCTTCCACTTTTCTTTCCTTCTTCCACTCTTTTTTCCTTCTTCCACTCTTCTTTCCTTTCTTCTTTCCTTCTTCCACTCTAATTTCCTTTCTTCACTCTTCTTTCCTTTCTTCTTCCCTTCTTCCACTCTTCTTTCTTTCTTCCACTCTTCTTTCCTTTCTTCACTCTTCTTTCCTGTCTTCTTTCCTTCTTCCACTCTTCTTTCCTTCTTTTACTGTTCTTTCCTTTTCTTGTCTTTTATTCGTTCTTTTTTAACTTTTGCATTTCATGCACTGGTATTTCCTTCAGGAAATGCATTTTCTAGTTTCTGTATTCATTCTTGTCTCGGTATGCAAATTAGGTGGGCTATCATTGGCCGGCGCACCGTCTCGCTCATTGGTCGAGCTGCTTACCCCACTCTCCCCTATCTGTATTCTTATAACCAAAGCTATGCAAGCTAACCAGCTAACTCACGTTAGTCACCTTCACACACACATATCACCTTCACACACACTGATCATACCCAAGCGGTCAACCTCAACTTTACACGTATGAGGTTTATCGTTTTGTTTGCCATGGTTCAGTTAGTTTAGCTAACGGAAGCTAAGCAGTGCACAGTTAGTTTAGCTAACGGAAGCTAACCAAGTTAAACAGTGCACCGTTAGTTTAGCTAACAGAAGCTAAGCAAGTTAACCAGTGCACATCAGCAGTTGAGATCCTTGTCCGCTCTCGTCAGCTCGGTTGTAACGTGAACTGCAGGACGTGATATATAGCTTTTGCAGAGCTTTGTCAACACAATATTCCCCCTAATGACAAGTGAGAAAAAAATCGCTGGATTTGTCACCCAAACCCATGAAATCAGGCCACACATAACGTGAGGATTGTAATAACTCTAAGGCAATGTGTGCAGCTCTTTAACTTTCTCAAAGAGTTGATAGATAGTCTCTTTATTGATCCCTCGTGGAAATGAACTGTCGTGCATCTACAATGAAAGTACTAATACACCAAAGCTATAAAATGAGACGTAAATGAGCTATAAAATGAGACGTTCGGGTCCCCTATTTTGTTGCTACATCACACAGCACAACAGGTAGCGGGCATCTTCGTTTGAGTATGGCGTATTGTAGCGAGCGAGCAGGGTAAGAAATCTGGAGTCAAGGTCTCAGCCATCTCTGCGAAGCCTCGAAGCTCCCTCGCCACCATACTCCAAGTGATCGGTGGATTAATTAAAACAAAAATGTGATTCAAATTCCATCAAAATAGCTTTCAATCTCTTCCGATCTCTTCATTCAGCTTCTCAGTTCTCACCTACACTTAGGCCAGAGGCCTAGCGAGACCAATGAGTGAGACGGTGCGCCGGCCAATGATAGTCCACCTCATTTGCATACCGAGACAAGAATGAATACAGAAATAAATGCAGCCAGAAATTTAAATGAAGGAGAAAGAAATGTAAAAAGGTGCGAGAAGAAATAAATACGGTACGGGAAATAGTACGGTAAAAAATGTGTAAATAAATAGAAAAATAAAAGGAGGAAGAAATGTATTTGGGAATTAATGTAAGCGTAAATAAATGTAACAGTAAATAAAAAGGACTAATTTTCCATTTCCATTCACATAACTGCATGATATATTTTTTCTAATGCTTTTCTTTGGTGCATTTTTAGTCATTTTATTTATTTATGACTCACATTTTACAATGTATTTATTTTTAATTATGTCATTTTTGGCTTTCCATAACTATCAACAACATTTTACAATGTAAAAACAAATGTGCTACAATATACATTGCCACCAATGTGTACTTATGGCAAAACCCCACACAGGCGTTCACACATTGTAATCCCAGTCAGGGCCCTTCTGAAAGAAATGTGGCTGCCTGGCGCCTGCAGAATGCAGAACAAGCAGAAATACTGAAGACAAAGCAACACGGAGTCCACATAAAACCATGACATCGCTCAGTCTCTGTGATATCTCCGCAGTCGCAGAGAAAACGATCGTACAAGACAACTCAGCGACTCCGTAGCCAAAGCAAGGTGGTAAAACATTAAGGTCACTCAGCAGATTGATAGCCTTTGTTTCTACTGCTTTGCTCAGAGCATTCACCCTGATCATTCAGGATGTTTCTAATAGAGCGTGCATGTTCTTATGTTTTGCTTTACTGCATATATGACATAATATGTGAATAGTCAAATATGTGAATAGCTGTATGTTAACGATCATTCTCTTTTGCCATACAAAGCGAGATCTCAGAGTTATATAGTCCACTGCTGGACAGGCCTTAGCCTAATACTTAGCCTGATTCCTTTATGTAATAATCATTGTATAAGGAGTGTGTGGTTCACATACACTGTTCAATGGCATTCAATGACACCTGGCAATTATTTACCACCTAGCTATGAAGGTTCCTTCATACCCTACTGATGGCATAAATATTATTATAAGATGTGAAAGAACGATGAAAACCTGCTGCAAAACTCTGCTAACATTAGTACAAACGTGTCTAAAAAAAACGCGCACATGTCACAAAAGTCTTGAATCCCCTATAAATTGATAACATCCAATACATTTGAAAAGTATATTTCAATACCGAGAAACTAACAATACCCGATTCGTTTTCAACTCCACTCGCAACAAGCGCTACGCAGTCTGCATCACAGCGTCACATGAGAACATCTGGTCCAATCAAGCATCAAACTTACACCACATCGAAAAAAGAAAGTGTAACGGTTCCGATCTTACAATGTCTTTTTTTGAGCGGAGTGCACTGGGCTTAGGCGACCCCTGGGTTTACAGATGTGTACATTAAATCTTTAAATTGAGGTTCATTCTACCATTGAAGTCTCCAGTACTTTGCCACTGAGAAGGCTCATGCTAGAACTTCCAAGGTGAGTGCTATTCACCGACTCTCACGAGCATAGGCAAGGCCTAACAGACAGCTGAGCACTGGTAGCTGTTTACAGCTCTCTTGATTGAGGTTATTGTCATTCGAGGTTTTTTTTGTCTATCAAGTAGCAGTTTTAGCTATTTCACCAACGGATACGGAATTTTGCCATATTGAATAAATCATTTATGGCAGTCGTCTTGAATACATTTTACAAACAAGCATAAAACCTCTGAATTAAACGCATCATAACAACAGTCAACAGACTATTAAACTTTCCTATATTTTTTCAAATTGTAAAAGCCTACCCTCTTATGAGTTGGTTGTCATTGTTAAAGGCTCCAAGGTCATCTAGTCTCTCTACAGTGAAAAGGCAAATGTTTGGTACAATAATAGATGCACAATGTCCATTTTGTAGAGAGGAAGGAAGCACATTAATGAGTCCACTATCGTACAAATATAATGTACATCATGTTGATATGTAAAAATAAAAAGATACATAAACTTTACTTCGAGACTACGATGTAATAGCCTAACCAATGTAAACAGTTCATTTAATTACGCAGGTATTGAAAACTTTGCGATTTTTATTATAGCCTCACATTATCCATGCCGGACCGCTGAATTTTTCGTTCAGTTAAAGTGAAATGAACCACTGTTAAAATGGAATTTATTTGGGGCACTGGTGGTCACTGCAGTAGGGCTCGCGCATATCGTGGAATAGGCTAGAATGCCTACTAAAACGCAAGTCATGTACGGTAGGTCTACCTCATTATTTTTGCCCTGTTTTACATGTTGACATAAAAGGCCATTTTCAATTATGAACTTGTAGATTCACTTTCTGGCAGGTGGTTAGCCTGTTAACTGCAATTTCGTTAGCGTTCATACCCAGTGATATTCGACAATTGGACGCAGACCTGTAAGACTTTCACTTTACACCATCATCAAAAGGCACATTTAGCTGGGTTTTCTGCTCGCAAAGACTTACTGATTCATTTTTTTCTGAATAAATAAGCAATGTCCTCTGTAGATTAAATGCCGGTAGTTGATTGGCGGACTGCAGATATGTGGGAAGTTATGACCTTTGGGAGCGCGGGGGGCATGGACACATTTGACACGCACACTATTAAAGCCTCCAATTTGAAAATGAGTGATCTCTCTTTTCGTGCTGTGCGGCGCCTGTGTTATGTTGACGTGTGCGTACCTCTGGTAGTGGTAGACCACAACGCCTTCTGAATCTATTCAAGGATTACAACCACCGAGAAAGCTGCAAGTGCCTACGACTGTTGGTAGGATATTACAAATAGCTATTTCACTGTAATGCTTTGTCTAAGCATTTTATGTTGTTTGTTGTTGTGAACTATTGAAGCGAATTATTAACAAAAAGCCTAACGCTCTGTGTTGGTTTTGTAGTAAGTTCTTGTTTCGTATATTGAAATACTTTTAAGACCTACATGTATTTGTTTCAACTGCACATCTTGGGCTTATTTTCCATTTATAAGACGGTAGGTATTTTCCTACTTAGAAGAAGAATTTGCCATTTTTGCAAACACTACATACAAATTATGAAATTAATTACAATAGACTTTCAATGCTGGTTTCATTTATTTGTCTAGTTGATCGTGATATCAAGGTGATGGAGTTTAGCCATGAGCTCGAAGATCTCTGTCCGGTGTGTGGAGATAAGGTTTCAGGGTACCATTACGGCCTACTGACATGTGAAAGTTGCAAGGTAATTTTTTTCCAATCATAATTAAATTGATGGACGTGGGCTACGAGCGAAGTTATTGTTTTTATTTGTCTTTGTATATTTCTGATATTGGATGTCTTTCATACAGGGCTTTTTCAAGAGGACTGTTCAAAATAACAAGAGATACACTTGCGCTGAAAACCAGAATTGCAGAATAGACAAAACCCAGCGTAAGAGATGCCCTTTTTGTCGCTTTCAAAAGTGCCTGAACGTTGGAATGAGATTAGAAGGTAGGCTACATTATTTTAGTCCTATTATTTATGGTTTAATATGAATAATGTAAACTTTATAAATACGTTGTGTAAAGACATATAAAGTTAATTACAATCTATAATGCTGTATCAGCGATTTTAAACATTCAAATTATATTTCCGAAAAAGTCAATATTAATTCCATGTATTAATATAAGGCTTCTCACAACCACAAAAACATAATTTGTAGTAACTAATTTAAATGTGATTATTTTTTCGTAAAAAATATGAGACTATATATTTATCCACCACCCATACATTTCCCCCTTGGTGGCAGAAAATAAACTACTTGTGATTCCAAGGCTATGATACAGAAAGGCTAAGCACCTGTTTCCGCAGAGAAATGCCATTCTTCACTTGTTGATAAGACCCACTGGTTTCTGAAGCCATTTCTCTGACAGGAAAGCTAGTCAGAATCATAATCATTAATGCAACAGGCGTTAAAATGTGTTACCTCTGTCAAAATCTATTGTAAGTGTGAAAGAATCCAGTCTTTGGACCTGTAATAGAGCCATGGAACTGGTTCAGTTGAAATTTGGGAAACAGTGACTCCTTTGCATATTTGTGTTGAGAATAATCCAGGGATCTTGCCAAAACCAGAATTTCATTCTTAATTTGGATTTTCCTAATCTTTGTGGTTACAATAACAAACATCTAAAATGTATGTCCTTATTTAGTAGACACATGGCTATGTTTGAAACATTGTCAAAATGTTGAGTGATATTGTGTATGTTCTTGTAGTCCATGTCAGCAATTCATAAACATGTTTTAACACATCTCTCTCTCTTTCTCTCTCTCTCTCATTAGCGGTTCGTGCTGACCGGATGCGAGGGGGAAGGAACAAATTTGGCCCCATGTACAAACAAGACAGGGCTCTGAAGCAGCAGCAGAAAGCCCTAATCCATGTTAGCAACTTTAAACTAGAGCCAAGTCCTTCTCTGGCCCCAAGCCTCCAGACCAAGAGCAGCTTTCCAGGGGGCCTGTCAGGGCTCCTGCCCCCCCTTACCCCTCCGGACTGTGACTGCGTCCCTCAATATTGCCCCCCTTCTCTGGGTGTGGCCCTTCAAAGCCATGGCAGCCCTTTTCCTGGTCAGTACCAATACGCTGCCGCTCCTTTCCCCTCCAGATCGATCAAGTCTGAGTACTTTGACCAGTACTCTATTACCCCCGACTCCCCGCCAGAGTACAGTTACCCTGAGGGGTGTCTGCCGGGATCCCCCCAAATCTCCAGCTTGCTCCCCACCCTGCCGCCACAGCTGGTGTTGAACCTGCTGCGCTGCGAGCCGGATGAAGCCCAGGTGCGGCTGAAGGTGGCGACCCACCTGTGCCAGGAGCAGAAAAATCGGGGCAAGCAGGAGAAATTCAGCTCATTCAGGTTGCTGTGCCTCATGGCTGACCAGACGCTCTTCTCCATCGTGGACTGGGCTAGAAGCTGCATCTTCTTCAGGGAACTTCAGGTAAAAAAGCTTCCTGACACACTGATCAAGTGCTACACAGACCTTATATCCTTTCTGTTTATGATGCATTACAAAATCAGGCTTCAATCTCTTTTCAAAAATACCTCTTTTATTGGGAAGCATAGAGTGATATGCTATTATCACAGGTCTCGTTTGATTTTACATCTGACAGAACTGCCCCTTTAAAAAATGTAAAAAATAAGTAAACAATAAGACATCACAATTCTGTGGGAGAGAAGCATGATGGGAACAAAAGATGACTACCGTGACAGGGAAGCACTGTTGCTCAGGCATTTGGCGATGACGTTGATATATGTTTCTGTGTGTAGACAAAAATAATGTATCAAATCTTCTATGTCTATCATGAATGCCCAGAGTAGTGTTCACTGAAACAGTGTTTGTGAGGGATGGTTTTGTTTCTGTTTTATGCAACAGAGAATGGCTCAGCTGATAAAGCAGACAATGGAACCACTGTTGCTGCAGCTAGATAGTAAGGAACACATAGTGAAATGTGTTAACTTTGGCAACATGAAAGTGCTTGCCTTTAATAAGAGACATTACAAAGAAAATGTTTTTTGGTTAAACATTTAAGGCTCATTTGAATGTAACCTGCTGAAAGCAATGCATGCAGACAAATACTCTGTACTGTAATGCAGGTACTGTAATTGGCTAAACAGGGAGCAGTTGCGAGTATTACACCATATGCAGGGCGAGATCAGAGTCATAAATGTTGCTACATGTACCAGACTTCACCCACTCTGAACAGAGTTGTCTCTATTCTTGAAAAGACATTCTTTCTAGCAGCAGATAACACAGGAATGTGAGCCAGCTAAAAGCCGAAAGATTCTTCCACCTTTATTTGTTGTCGCTGTAATGTGATCACAACAGAGAGAAGGTTAGATGGACCTTAACAATGAAACTTGTTTTGTTGAGTGGAATATTGTCAGCAAAAGTGTTTTGAACCGAGAATTCTGGGCCTCGTTTCCCGAACGCGCACTTAGCCTAAAAAGGACTTGAAATCGTTCGTAAGAGGGATCCTACGTTGCAGACCGGTTTCCCGACGCGGCACTTAGCTTAAGTTTATCTTTCGTTGAGAAGAATTCTACGTGTGGTCAGGACCAGTAGTAACTTCACACTTAGCGATGCAATCCACCAGGGGCATCGTTAGGCCTATTATAGAAGAAATCCAAACGATGTTTCTGTGTATAGCACATCATGAGAATGTCATTGTTTCACCTGCTTATTCCCATCAAAATAGAAATAAAGAATATTGAGTATTTGAAAATAAAGATTAGGATATACAAAACTAGTGCAGTGCCCGTAGGAATTATGCATTCTGTAGTGTTAGCATACGTAGAGCTGTTGGGTAGTGTAATGGCAAGACATATTTGCACTCCACATAGGTACAGGTTACACTGAAGTATTATTGTGATGCATGTTTCCTTTTCATTAAGAAATGTGTTAATGGTAGCCTTTTTGGAGAGTTACCAACAAATAAAGTTTGAGATTATGTAGTGGATGCAGTTGAATATAGATGTCAACGTTGCTGTCTAAACTATAAACTAAATGTCATAAAGAAAGACATTGTTTAAAATTAAGTTATGGTTGAAATAGGATCACTTCTTTATTGTAAGGGTAAGTGTAGGGTAAGAATGGTCATGCAGTTGGACTCAAATGTAGGTTAATTTTATTGAATGTATGTAGCCTACTGTACTGTATGACTTCGATGATGCTAGCTTTGACAGCCCACTCTCAGACAGATCGTAATAAATTTCCTTACAATGGGAACACAGTTTAAATACTCAGCTGGAGATGGCGTTACTATCCCCGCCCCGAATTCACAGTGCACGTTCGATGCACGCATAGGCTAGCTAATTTCACAGCAATTAACGTAAACAGGTTAGCGTGACGTAAACAGCTCCTAAGAGATACTTAAGAACTCGTGCACGTTGCGCTCGTGCACCTGACTTTAAGATGATGTTCGGGAAACGCTCGTAAGTAGAAAGTGTTATTGAGTCTACGATGTCGCCAAAATCCACGTAGGCCGTTTAGATACGTCGTTATCGGGAAACGAGGCCCTGATTCTTTGCTTGAAAAGTACACTGACCTCACAGTACTTGTAGATGCTGCATATATTTGTATGAGTGTTTGCATGTGTGATTATATACATGATAGATCTTTTAAAAAGCTTTATGGAATGGAGTAATCTGTGAAAGACTAAAACTTGTGTTCAGTGTGTGTATGTCCCAAAATCACTAAACGTTTGTGTGGTGCTTCCATGGTCAGGGGAGGAAGAGGGCCTTTTAGACAGATAAATAAATAGTTTTACTCAGGCTGTTCTAATTCTGTCAGCCTTGTGCTTGAGAAATGTAGTGTCCCAAACCAGTATAACACTATTGGAGTGACATGGCAACACACGGTGTGTCACAAGTTACAATATTACTGACATACTCAGCCTTCGTATCTCAGACTAATAGATACATTCAGGGTGAATTCGGCTACACGTATGGGACTAAGTTCAAGATAGATGGTAGAAGAGAAATAGATTAATGGATTGAAGAATTAGTGTGATGATAAACGAAGGTAGTTCTAATGATTGTAAATCCACCATGATGGGATTGTCAGTTTGCCCATTAGTTATGAGTGATGAAGTTATTCAATTAGGCCTTGTGATATCCAGAAAATATGTGCTATTCTTAAACAGGTGGTGATGCTGATTTCTGTATGCAGATATAAACATTTTGTCATCCTGGGTATCTGTGCAGGTTGGAGATCAGATGAAGCTCCTCCACAACTGCTGGAGTGAGTTGCTGGTGCTGGATCACATCTGCAGACAGGTGCACCATGGGAAAGAGGGCACTCTCTTACTAGTGACTGGAGAGGAGGTTGGTTCACAAAGGTGCACTGCACCAGAAAGTTTTACCATTTTGTCACGTTTCTCCTGCCCCATCATGTTCAGCAGATCCTGCTGTTTAACCTGTTGTATTTGGTTTCAGATGGAGATGTCCTCTATTTTCTGCCAAGCAGGGCCACCCCTTATCAGCCTCATACAGAGAACCCAGGAGCTGGTGGAGAGGCTGCAGGGTCTGCAGATGGACAGGAAAGAGATGGCCTGCGTCAAGTTTCTCATCCTCTTTAATCCAAGTAAGATATGGTTGCTACCTATGTGCCTGTATAAACATGAGATGAGAGCCAGAATCAGTTAATATGTCACCTATATGTAGGAGCTAGAAGCTAAAGTATAATGAGGAAATTAACCGGAAAATAAAAGCCAGGTAGAAAAATAAATTCATTCCATAGGATAGGTCTGATTCATCCTATTATTAAACCAAATTTTATAATGTCATATGTGATGTCATGATGCCATAATGTGACATACCTCTGTCATCAACTTTGACCAATGTGCTTTCAAGGGTTAGGCAGCAACTTGAAACACACTTTTCAGTGTCAGTGAGCCAGAGATTGCCTGCCCAGAGTCCATTTGCCTGCTATGACTAACGTGAGACGGCTGTCCCTCCAGGCGTGAAGCTGTTGGAGAACCAGGCATTCGTGGAGAATGTTCAGGAGCAAGTGAGCAGTGCCCTGATGGAGTACACTCTCTGCACCTACCCCCAGTCAGTGGATCTCTACAGCCAGCTGCTACTGTGCCTGCCGGAGCTGCACACCCTGAGTGCACAGGCCGACGACTACCTGCTACACAAACACCTGAGCGGGGAGGTACCCTGCAACAACCTGCTTGTCGAGATGCTCCATGCCAAGAGAGCCACTGTATGATCACTGTATGAGCCACTGTATGCATTATTGTGTGTGTGTGTGTGTGTGTGTGTGTGTGAGAGAGAGAGAAAGAGAAAGAGAAAGAAACAGAGAGAAAGAGAGAGCACTGAGCAACAGACACTGAGGTAAGAACAGGAGAGGAAAATTATATTTTTATGTCATATGTTGCCCTTGCAGGTGTAAGCACAGGAGTCTGTGCCAATATATTTACTTTTCTACCGTGGCAGTGTTAGCCTTTTTTTGTATTCCTAGGTCACTCCTTGTTACTCCTCCCAATATAAACATGTTTACAACTGTATGTACAAACTTTACAGCCATTTTATGGGAGACCTATCACTGTCTGTCCTTACTGTTATTTTATGGTTATTTGAAATGTGTTTATTATTTAAAATAAATATTCAGTCTTTAATAATAATAATAATAATACCTTTTATTTATATCGCGCTTTATCAATGACTCAAAGCGCACAGTCATACCAGTGACGGAGAGTGAGGCAACCAAGCCCATACTTATTCTCTCGCTGACATACTCATTCTCTCTATTACACGCACACGCACTCACATACTTTGGGCTTGGCAGTCCCCCCCTCCGACCACCAACATTCATTCTAACATTCAGTCTTACAAGCAAACATCTTAAGAAAGAATATTGTATGTCCTTAAACATCTATTAGACAACACCCTGTATTTTTGCTCTGGTGTAAGTGAAAGCTAAAGTATTTATATAACAAAAGGTAGTGCTATTTTCTTATATGCTACTTTATACTACTTTTGCTATATGCTACTTTATACATACAGTAATGCACATTTTTATAATGCCTGCTTTTTGTATTTTTGAAAGGTGCTTGATGGTATGCTGTTGCTAAATTTGGTGGGTCACATGTACAGCATGTTGAAAAATAGTGTGTTAAATACTTTAAAGGCGTTACTGTAATCATCACAATTTATGAGAGTTGACATATTTATTAACACGATTGTAAGGCATTCTGAATAAAAAACCTATGAACAATAAGAGAACTGTTTCATTGAATCATACTTTCTCTTGTCCTTATCATCCTGAAAGATAGGCAGTGTAGCAAAAAAACTCATTAGCCAATAGACATAAAATTAAATTTTTTCTATATTAATTAAGGTGTTTTAAATATACTCCCTCCGTTTTTGACCCTCAGCTAGCATTGTTGAAACTCTCCAATATTAATTGCCTGTATTTGTACTCCAACATAGGCAACAAAGATGGCTTAAAGAAAGGTCAAGGAAGATCTGCAAATATGTCATCATTTTCATAAATAATAAAAGGGTCTTCAAACATAAAAATGCAACAATTTATTAATAGTAACTAGTTTATGTTAAGGGCCTTTCATTGATAACAGAAGCCCAATAGCTTTCTTATGTTCAAATAATATTGCTATGATATATTTGATGCTTTCATTATTTTTATTATCAATATCGTCCTCGTCATCATCCTCATCACCATAATCACCATCATACTTATAATTATTGTTGTTATTATTATTACTATAAAATAAACACTCAAATGCACAATCTGAAACTCAATTTATTTTAGATCACAACAGATTTTGTGCACATAGCAGACCCATGATAAGCCACAACAAGTTGTTCCCATCTCAGAACAAAGCTACTACAGTAACTTCATCTTCCCCTAAAATCACATCTAGGTTCTGCTTAAAAACCCAAATACTCAGAGCTTCAATCCAACTATTTTGCAATTGTTTCTGGAATTCTGTGAAATAAAGCAGCTCATCATGTTTTTACCCAACAGGGTGTCACTTGAAGCAGACAGAAGCTGTGATAGGTGTCTGGCCAGTGATAGGTTTACATAGTCATCTGACTCTGACTTGTGCATTGAGCTATGCACAGTAACTACAGTACAGTACAGTATCAGTATAGATGGGAAGATCCACCTAACTCAAAGTCTACATTTGTACACTGACAACACAGCAGTGCTGTCTGGTCATGCAATACGATAATGCTTTACAATACTACCTCTAATGAGTTTGATATTGTGCGTTACTGATATATAAAATGAAAGGCAATAACTCACAGTTAAATCTCTGAATATGCCTTTGAGGATTGCATTATGCAGGCAAATGAGATAAAAGTAATCAAAAAGAATGCAAACTGTGATGATGTAGCATAACTAACTGTAGAGGCTCTTGATACTGAGGCAAACAGTTGTGGAGGCTTGTGATACTGATGTGTTGGTTCAGTAGTAGAGAGGCTTGGGCATTCACCTTGTTCTCTGTTCTCGGTTCTGAATCCTGGGAATGCTGTGCAAAATGTGGAGGAGTTTCTTGTGCATCGTAGGGGAGGCAGCTCTCTGTCCAGCTGCTTCCTGGCTTGGTGTGTGTGTGTGTGTGTGTGTATTTGTGTGTGTGTGTGTGTATTTGTGTGCGTGTGTGTGTGTGTGTGTGTGTGTGTGTGTGTGTGTGTGTGTTCTGGTGGAAGAGAGTGAAAGAGTGAGAGTGTGCATGTCAAATTTACTTTGTTGCCAGAGAAAATACAGTGTTTGGCTAAACTATATCCTTTTTGCTTCATCCCATGAAAGAGTCCATGTTTTTCCATGAAGTCCATGCAACTATCACAGCCTGACCTCAGCAACCTTGGCAAGGAAGAAGTACAAAGGCAAAACATGACCAACAGCTTTAGGGCAGATGGATTCCAGACATTACAGAGTAAATCAAAAACAATTGCATTACCTGAAGGCTTGAAGGCAGTCAGTTCAACTACCTGATCCCAAAAGAAAAAACAAACAAAACAAAACACATTTTCCATTATTTAAAAAAAAAATACTGGATATTCATAGTAGAATAGTCTTTTTATTGAAGCCTTGTTATACATGAAGGACTAGCAAGTACTGTTGGAAACATAATGATGCTGGAGGGGACCGACCTGGTTTCCAGAGGTTGGTTTGAGAGAAAAACTGACAAAGCTGTCCTTTCTGAAACTCTCTGTAAAAAAACACCAATCAACATGTTAGATAGCACCCAGCAGACTGGAATAATGGAAGAAATAATGTCCCACCTACTCCTTACTACTATTACCATTACAGAGACAGGGAGCAAGCAGTCACGGCTATGTTCAGACTGCAGGCAAACCAGATTTGTTTCTTAAATCACATCTTTTGAGACAGACAGACCGATTGGAATCGCATTTCACAGTGTTTTTGCAAATTGGATTTAATGTGTTTTTATGCTGTCCAGACTTTGAAAAATCAATCTGGATACCATCTAGTGTGCATTTTATAGTACAATTTTCCCAAAGCAGTTGTGCCCCCAAAAAGTGCAGAATGGACATTGCAAAATGCCCAATATAGATATAAACATAGACTTCTCAAATGCCTACTCAAGCCCATGGGCCTTCCCCACAGGCTGTAATGAAACAGTCTTTGCACCCACCGTTCCTGAAGACCAGTGAGCTGGAGGTGGTGCTGGTGATGGGGCTGGAGATCTCACTGCTCTCCAGGCTGGATGGGATGGGCAGGCTCTGGGCCCAGAAGGCTGCGGGAGTTCTCTGGGACGGTAGAAAGCTAATGGGCTGAGAACAGTTCTTCAGAAAAAGGGCACACAAAATGAACAATATTAACTTATGCTGAAACCTGTTTATTATAATACAGTTTTGTAGAAAAGCCATACAAAGCTGTACATTTATTATTATCATTTTTTTCCCAGCAAATGTTGCATGTCACATACAGCACACTGCTTGATGCCTCACAGTAGTACAGACACTGTCACGGTTATTAGAACATCTATTGCATCCGAAAGCTGTCATGTGTAAATCATAGCAGTGACATTTCTGTTAGTGACAACTGATCAACACAGGTCAGCACAGTGCTCACCGTGAAGGACAGTGCTTTCCTCTTCTCCTGAATCCTCTTTATGGCATTGCGTACCTGGGCCAACACATCACACAAAGGGCTGGTTTATAGAAACTAAATATTAATATTAATATTTCAAGGCTTTAGTGATATGTATGCTTGTTTAAGTACATTACAGATTGGTCAGGGTTCCTTGAGTAATTTAATTGGTGACATACCTCACTGTTGTATACAGCATACACCAAGAATATATACAAGCCCTGTGTGAAGGGGATAGATAATTGTAAAGGTTCACATCAACATGTTTCACAGTGGTTACAAGTACAAAGAGAAGTAGCTCTCAGACTGAATTGGTCCATTGGGATTCAGGCACCAAGATTCCCAGAGGCTATTCATATAAGAGTTATTTCTTTAAGATTTTCTGAAGACATAAATTGTCTCTCTCTCTCGCTCCTCCTCTCCTCTCCTGAGACCACATACTGTAAATCTGAAATAATGAGCAGTTGGCTGCAGGACAATCAAAGGCCAGTTCATCGTGATTAGTTAAAGCAACACTCGATGGGATCTTCTGAGCACTGAGCACTGATAACTGTGTGTGTGAGTGTGTGTGTGTGTGTGTGTGTGTGTGTGTGTGTGTGTTTGTGTTTTTGTGTGTGTGCGTGTGTGTGTGTGTGTGCGTTCATGTGACCGTGTGTTTGAAAGAGAAATGGGCAAGGGAAAAGGGATTCTTATGAAATGAATGGTTTAGAGCAGGGGTACTCAAGTAGAAATGATGAGGGGCCACAAAACAAAAATTCAGTGACTCAAGGGGCCATTTATTCGGACCGTGTACGTCCGATAACGTATCATAACATAACGTATGTATAACATTTACAACATTTTATAACATAACATTTCCTTTTTATTAAAAACAAAAATAGTTCCTAAAAAAAAATATAATTTTAATTTGGGCATATATTAAAATAAATAACTAAATAAAACCAAACATAACCCCGTTATTAACCATGTTATTAAACAAATAGCCTTCAGACAGCTAATTTTTGTGCTTTGTTTACCAAACTATTTCACATTTCTCACATGTCCCCTTTAATGGGAGAATTGGCCTCTGCTTTCTTTGGCCAATGCTTCAAACCTGGGCTGATATGGTGTGATTGCTATCTGTTTATCGTTGCAACCCCCAGCCTCGTATTGAGATCGCGGCGCGCGGTTTCAAAATAAGAGCGCCCAGCGCGTTTTTTTTTTTTTTTTTTTTATTGAATAATTAAAAAAACTTTTTTTTATTGAATAATTAAAAAAACTTTTCTAAACAGCTCGAGGGCCATTAATACACACCCCGCGGGCCACAAAAGGCCCGCGGGCCGCTACTTGACTGGTTTAGAGAGTCAAAGGAAAGTTCTGTCCTTTCAAAAGCTTTCCTGACCCTTTACTCTAATTGTTTCCCTTTTCCCTTCTCTCCCCCACACTTGTGCAGGTATCAGTACCCAGTGCTATTCCACAGAAACACACATATAATCAAAGTTGGTTTTCTGATTATTGAATATTTTTTTATAAATTATTCTACAAATTCAGTTGTTCACCATCTATGGCATTGATGCATAGGCCTACAATATTTTAGATAAAATTGAAAGGTTTAATGTGTTAAAAGTTAAGAAATAATTGGAAATGTAATGGAAATAAAAATCCCAATATTTTACAACATATCTTAAGAACCACACCTTCCCACCCCAGTACAGAACATAACACTTTACTTTGGACAACTTTGCCTCACCTGAAAGGCATTGAGGATGATGAATATGTAAGACACCACCACAGACGTGTGCACCAGGACTCCACAGATCCAGGTAAGGCCTAACACAGGCAGCAAAATCAGGACAGGACGAGTCGCAGCCCTAGTCAACAACCACCAGGGGTCAGGTTAGTGAAGACTATTACACAGCAAACCACAGTCACAGACCTTCACAAACCATGGCACTGGAGACTCACCAGGTGAGGTCGAATGTGTGGAGTTTGGAAGCTGTGCTTGGAGAAAGCATCTTTGCTCTCCTTTGAGCGCTGGATACCGTCACCATGACAACACGGCAAAGCACAACAGTGTTCACCTATGACACAAAGAGAAACATAAACATAAAATACTTTTGCAAATATGATCAAGAAAAACAAGAGATTTTCACGATTTTTGCTCAATACACACACGTACACACAAAAGCACATACCGCCAGAACTGAGAGAACAGGTCCCATAAAGGCCCATATAATGTCCGACTCTATGTTGAGCCAACAGTGGTTATCTGCTTTGTACTTGTTGAGTGAAATTGCCAAGGTCACGGTGACAATCACAACAGGTAGACCTAAAAGTACAAATTTAATTTGTAATAGAATTAATTCATATTTTCCATGGGGAAAATAATTACCATCACTGGAAAATTGGGACCAAAAAAAGGTTATATTTCTGATGTTAACAAAAATATTTATCTGTCAGAAATGTTTGTGAGATGTTATACACCACAATATTGTGTATGAGTAAAATCAAATATTAAAATGAATTTCTGAAGGTTAAACATTTGAAAGACTATGTTAAAAATCACAAAGTATTCAGACGCTTTGTTATATTTCCGTTTTCTCAATAAGTCTAAAATACTTTTGCAATTCCTTTCACACAGTGTCTCCATGCATGACATAGAAATGCTTACCCCAGCCTAGTGCATAATAGAAGCGCATGCGTCTCTCCTCGCTGATATTGACTGACACGACTTTACTCCACAGCAATAGCCCTTCCACCAGCATCCAGCTGAATGAAGCCATGAAGAAGAGATGCAGCAGAGCTGTTACCAACATGCACGCCTCCTAGTGGACACAGAGCAGAATGCACGAGGGCACAAAAGAGCTCATTATCTCATTACAAGCGCTGTTAAAGCAATGCTATTGAACAATTTGCTACTTTCTGAGGTATGTTTTGATTAGCAACTAGCTTTTTTATGATCTTTAAATTCATTATGATGGTATGTTGTTATGTGAAGGACAGGCAAACACATCTGTGTTTCCCACTAGCCATCCATGCTATGCAATATGTAGTTCTGTGGTCCGGGACGGAACACACCGTGAAAATGACTGACGACATGGTGACTTCATGGTATGCCAACAACCTTGCCCGAAAGAGGCCAGTTAGCATGTTACCAAGCTTTCATCAGTGCCAACTGGTCTGTTGGTGCTATTTAGGCAATAAGTTTAATAGTTTTAGACCAGAATTTTAGAATGCTGCTTAAAGCATTATTTCACCCCTCTCTTATTGAGTTTGTATGCATTCCGTTCTACCTCAGTAAAGTCACCATATGGCAAGAGTTATAGTAATGAATGTGGAATTTGATTTATATTATAAAACACAACATAATTGTGACACTTTACAGTATGTGCATTTCAGAATAATGGTTATTTCCAAAACCAAAGACATGCAAGACCTACATGGTTTGAAGAGGCCCAGTCACTAAACATCAGAAGGAGCTGGGCCACAGCCAAAGCCACAATCAAGTTCTTGTGGACTGTTGTGCGGTCTGATTTCGGCACTCTGAACAAGGGAACAGATAAATTAGTCAGTGCTTCAAGTATCATGAACTCTATTGAGGGAAAGTAATCTGACTCATTCAATTCCATTTTATTCATATGACATTTCCTCAAGGCCCTTTAAGGAGCCCAAGGCATGAACCACCCCAAGCAAGCAAATAGGTGACAGTGATAGAAACTCACTTTCATTAGAAAAAAAACCTTAAACAGACACCAGGTTTTAAAAGGTGGTATCGTAAGTTATGTCTATAACTATGGATCTATGAGACCGAACGATGACCGTCACCACGGTCTAATTATGAATGATGCCATCATCAGCTACCTGTCGCGAGACCCTTATGACAACAATGTCACATGTGACTATAGAGGCAGGTCCTACCGCATAAAGCGGATGCGAGGACATGGCTCTTCCTCCTTGCCTGGAACGCTTCGGTTACGTTCCAAGCGACAAGGGATGGTGACGGTCATCGTTCGGTCTCATAGATCCATAGTTATCGACATAACTTACGATCTATTTCAACCTCTCTCTGACCGTCACCACGGTCTAATTATGGATGACTTGTACCAAAAGTGTCGCGAGGGACAGAGGATCCCCTTCACTAATCTTGTTTGGCTGCCGTCATGAGAACAGTGGCGCCGACCGTAGTGGATGTCACATTGATTCTATAAAATGTGGCAAAAGTACATGGAGTACTCCAGGACGCTGCCGCTCAAATGTCACCCAGCGCCACCCCCTTCAATGCTGCCAGGGACAATCGCTGTTTTGAGACTGGGTGACCCAATTGATTATTCCCATAGCATACAAAGAGCTGATTGTGAGCCTGTCTCAATTGCTGGGTACGATCAACATAGGCCCTTATATCTCGTTTCCACCGGGGCCGGCCCGGTGCTGGAGCCGGAGCCGGTGCCGGAGCCGGAGCCAGAGCCGGCTCCTTTCAGCACTGGCCTGCGTTTCCACCGCCGGAGCCGGGTCCAGCACCAAAACTAAACGTCATGGAATGTTGTGACATGCTCGTATTGTTACAGTTGAGTTATTCACGAGTGGTCTTCTTCCAGCGAGAAGGCAAATTAATTTCGATAAAAACTTTAATTATGTTAAACTTTGTAATACCATGTAGTACCATACGACCTAAAGTTAAAGTTCTGTGTACTTGGCCACGGGTTTTCTGTATTTCCTCACGTAGATCAGACGAGTGGCAATACAGTTCATGACCGGAGTTGACTAGCTGCTGATACTAACCAGTTGCCATAACAACCTTAGCTAGCTTGCAACAAGTACACGAACTTGCTTAGTCAAGAGCTATTTTTTTTGTTTGTTTTCAAGTGGCACGTCTTGTACAGTACACACAATACAAAACCAGCACTACATCACGGTCTCAGTTAATGATGCAACTACGAGTTTTCTACGAGCAGGCAATGCAGCTCATGATGGGAGTTGACTATAGCATAACAACTGTAGAAGTACCTCACGACAGCTAGCAGCTAGATGCTACAAGAACTTGCTTTGTCAACAGTTGAACTACTAATTTCAAGTGTAATACCACACAAAAACAACATGCTAGATTGAAAGACTTAATGTATACAAGGCAGACAAACCAACACATTTTGATGGATGAAAGCTTTCTTTATTAGTTTTAATGTATTTGTTATTAGGTCTGTTGTCCTTTTGAACCCTGCTATCTCCGACTCTCCTCGTATTCCCTCATATATTTTAGCTTTCCTTACTGACTTTTCAATTTTGTCTTGCATTCCTGTTGATGGCTGAATTGCTATCGAGTTATTTATTTAATCCATGGTCCACTACTGGATCGATTTTCCATGTATGTTTTCATCGTTTTCACTCATCATCTTGTTTGATGGCTAAAAAAAATGGCAGCGGAAATTTCTGTTTCTGGTGGGTTAACTCCGCCCACCTCTGTGACGTAGTTGGTGCCCGATCTGGCCCCAGCAACTCCTTGGAGCCGAGCCGGTGCCCGATTTTCAGCTCCGGCACCAACCCGGCCCCGGTGGAAACGCAAGAACTGGTGCCAGATTGGGCACGGCCCGGCTGGAAACGAGGTATTAGTGCCCTATCTGGGCACAGTGTATGAATAGCCACCTCTGTTTGACAGGCTGGCTCAGGGTGAAATGCTTCCAGCTCAATAGCGCCATTAACTGACTGAGGGTTCAGCACCTTGGGCAGGAAAAATGGGTTTGGCCAAAGTGATACTGCTGTATCATCAGGCTTCCACCTCATGCACTCAGCACTCACAGAAAGTGTGTGCAGTTCACTCACCCTCTTGGTAGAGCATAAGGCCAGTAAAAACGCCATCTTTTGCGTTAAAAGCTTAAGGTCTGACTGCCCCAATGGCTCATACGGGGCTGTGGTCAAAGATCTTAACACCAAGGGGAGGTCCCAAGACGGGGCCCGCAAAAGCCTGCCTGGGCGTAGGCGGTTTGCACCCTTTAAAAACTGTGACACCATAGGGTGTTTTCCAACAGAAAGGTCCCCTACTGGGTCATGAAATGCTGAGATAGCGGCTGCATAGACCCTTAGGATGTTGGCTGCCCTCCTACTGTCCAAGAGGGACTGGAGGAACTGGAGTATGATAGCAACCGGGCATGTTTTTGGGTCAAGGCCCTGGTCCTGACACCATGAGGAGAACAGCCTCCATTTCTGCTTGTAGTTTGCCCGAGTGGAGGGTGCCCTAGCATTGTCTAGGGCAGTCATACTCAAGTAGCGGCCCGCGGGCCTTTTGTGGCCCGCGGGGTGTCTATTAATGGCCCTCGAGCTGTTTTGAAAAGTTTTTTTAATTATTAAAAAATAAATAAATAAATCGCGCTGGGCGCTCTTATTTTGAAACCGCGCGCCGCGATCTCAATACGAGGCTGGGGGTTGCAACGATAAACAGATAGCAATCACACCATATCAGCCCAGGTTTGAAGCATTGGCCAAAGAAAGCAGAGGCCAATTCTCCCATTAAAGGGGACATGTGAGAAATGTGAAATAGTTTGGTAAACAAAGCACAAAAATTAGCTGTCTGAAGGCTATTTGTTTAATAACATGGTTAATAACAGGGTTATGTTTGGTTTTATTTAGTTATTTATTTTAATATATGCCCAAATTAAAATTATATTTTTTTTTAGGAACTATTTTTGTTTTTAATAAAAAGGAAATGTTATGTTATAAAATGTTGTAAATGTTATACATACGTTATGTTATGATACGTTATCGGAAGTACACAGTCCGAATAAATGGCCCCTTGAGTCACTGAATTTTTGTTTTGTGGCCCCTCATCATTTCTACTTGAGTACCCCTGGTCTAGGGTCTCCAACACAGCCCTACTTAACCCTTGAGGCAGTGGCTGAGGAGGGGCCAGGCCCACAGCTGCAGGACCGCTGGCTTGGGATGCCAAATTTGACTCTCCACTTGTGAAAGAAGGTCTGCCCTGATTGGCAGAGGCCAGGGTTGGCCGTGAACAAGGCGCAGGAGAGTCGGAAACCAATACCTCGCCGGCCACCGTGGAGCCACTAACAGAACTCTGTAGGAGCCTTGGCATATCCTGTCCAGCACCAGTGGAATCAAGGCTATTGGGGGGAAGGCGTATAATAATCCTTCCGGCCACTCGTGAGACAGTGCATCTAGCCCCATTGGGCCGCACGGATGACTCAGGGAGTACCACATTTGGCAATGGGTCGTCTCCCTCGATGCAAAGAGATCCACCTGGGCTACACCAAAGCGTGCCCACAAGCTTGTTACCAACCCCGGGTGCAGTCTCCACTCTCCCGGAGGAGGCCCAGCCCTGGAGAGGAGATCTGCTGCTTGGTTAGGCACCCCGGGGATAAACACCGCTCTTAGCGAGGCCAAGTGTGGAAATGCCCAAAAGAGCAGTCTCTGAGTGACTTTGAGGCAACGCCGAGATCTTGTGCCCCCCTGGTGGTTGATGTGATAGACAGCCGAAGTGTTGTCGGTCCGTACTAAAACATGCTTGCCCTGAATAAAGTGAAGAAGAGCTCTCAAGCCAAGGTGTATTGTCCTGAGCTCCAGGACATTGATATGTTCTTTGTCCCACGGGTGCTCCCAATAGCCTCCCGCCATTCGACCCTGCCAGACTGCTCCCCAGCCTTTCTGGGAGGCATCTGTGGACACCAGCATCCGCCTGGAAGGTAACCTGCCCAGGGTAACTCCCTGTGTGAACAAACTGACATCCCGCCATGGAAGCAGGGCTTGTAAGCATGAAGGTTGAAAGTATTCAGCCAACACTGCAAGGGTCGGGCTTTGAGGAGGCCCAATGGGACTACCGCTCCGCAGCAGAAATCAACCCCAACATCCTCTGAAAGCAAAGCAGCTCTACAGGCTTGCCCCGACGGAAAGCACGGAGGACTGTCTGGATTCTGGCTATTCTCTGAGGGGTGAGGGATGCTCTCATTGTGAGAGAATTTGGGCAGAGTCCTAAAAAGGACTTTTCATGCCTTGGATTGAGGTCGCTCTTTTTCAAGCTGACCTGGAAGCCAAGAGTCCGAAAGTGGGACAAAACCAACTCTGTATCCCTGCTCACGAGATGGGGCACACACTAGCCAGTCGTCGAGGTAGGGCAGAATCCTTAGACCTCTCTTTTGAAGAGGTGCCAAAGCAGCTTCCACAACCCTGGCGAACACCCTTGGGGACAAGGAGAGGCCGAATGGAAGAACCAGAAACTGGTAGGCTTGTCCTTGAAAGGCGAAGCGGAGGAACGGCTGATGTTCCCGACAAATTGGGACATGGAAGTAGGCGTCCTTCAAATCTATTGAAGTGAACCACTCGCCCGGCACTATTGATTCTAGAATGTGCCTTGTCTGGAGCATCTTGAAGGGCATGCTTTTCATGTGCGTGTTTAAGCGGCGCAGGTCTAAAATGGGGCGTAGGCCTAAAATGGGGCGTAGGCCACCATCCATTTTGGGGACAAGGAAATATATTGAATAAAAGCCAGCTTGCTGTTCGCTGGTGCTCACCTTTGGTATGGCCTTTTTTGCAGCAGTGTTGCTACTTCTGCTAAAACATTTGCCTGAACTGGGTCCTTTACCGTGGTAGGGTGGAACCCAGAAAAAGGTGGAGGCCGCCGCCGAAACTGGAGTCTGTAACCCCTTGCAATCGTCTCCAATACCCAAGGGTCTGAAGTCTCTCTCTCCCAACTGTCCAGGCGTAGCTGGGAGTGCACTCCTGCGGCTGCCCCACAAGTCCTATGCACGCTGGGCCCCCCTACTTGCCACTGACTGGGGTAGAGGTTTATGTTGACGCATCGGCCCAAGACTGTTTTGTCTGTCGGGCTCCTGGCGCATGTTGCCCCACCAGGGCTCCTGATGTCTCCAGGCAAGTGTGCACGTGCGCTGAAATGCCTTTTCACACTGTTGCGGGCACGTATCGACTCCTGAGCCTTATGCAGTACAGCCTGCGAGTTGGGATGAAACACATTACTAGGCTGTACCGGCATATTTATGAGCTCCCTCTTGACATCCTCTGGGAGGGCCGTCTGGGCCAGCCAGACCTGTCTACGAGTAAGAGTTGCCGACGACATAGCCGAGCCTACGTCACGGGTCATCTGGGCAAGGGCTGACAACGCCGCATCCAGAAGGTCCTTGGTGTCTTTATTACCAGCACCAGCAGTCTTCCTGACAGCAGCTAAAAGAACCGCCAAGGCATTTCCGGACCGAGCAGCACGGGCTGACGCATTATAGGCCTAAACGGCCAAGCGATCAGTCCGGTCACACTCCCTCCGAGGACAATGCGGGTCTGCTTACATTTTTGATGGTTGGAGGGAAGTCAGAGCAGCCATATCTCTTTTTACGGGCGGCATGTCCCCAACCCAGTCTCGGGTGGGTACGATGCCCTAGTCAGTTTCCTGCAGCCTGCGTTGAACTATGGTGCCCTGCCAGGAGCATTCTAGGCCTTCCTCAGCATTTGGCAGAAGTCATCTGCCGCTGGGAGAGAGACAGTGGGACGGGGCTGTGTAATACCAGCCCAAACACCATCAGCTGGGCTAGCTCCCTCTGTAGGGATCGTGAGCCCAACAATCTTTGCGGCAGTGAGGACCCTCCCCACTAGATTCCCTTTACTGCCGTCCTTGGTGCCATCCCCCCCAGACGTTGAACCCCCTGGGCGGGTGGAAACATCACTGCACACATCCTCAGGGTTCCCCTGGTGTTGCTCACCCTCAAGAAGGGAGCCATGTGCATGAAGTGAGATGGCGTCAGGATGCCTCAAGCATTGCCCCTGGAAAGATGGTAGATGACCAGGTGAGGTCCCCGCTGAGCAGTCGTCTCGGATCGTAGCGGGCGGGTTTCTTGGTTGGTTACCCTGTCGGTCAAGCCACGAATGGCCACCAGAAGCTGGGTGTACATGTCCTCGTTCTCTACCGAATGCTGAACGGGAGAACCTGGAGGACGTGTGGAGGAGCAGGAACCCTCTGAGGTACTCCTCCTCTTAGATTTATGGGAAGACTTATGGGACTGTTTGTGCTTCCGTTTTAAGGACTTATCTCCTGGGTCATGGCACTGTCCTCCATAAGTGGAGGGGGAGTCTATCAGTGGAACCCGGATGGTCTGCATGCCTGCCCTACGAGCCCTCTCCTCGAGAGGCAAGTCAAGTGCATCCGGGCAGGGGTTTTTGACATCCTCCAAGAGGTGCACTCTTCCCAGACACCCAGGGCACTCACAGTGACCATCACGTGGGTCCATGGCTGCTCCACAAAAACGGCAAGTCTGGGATGACATCTTGGGCAACAGGAAACCGTAACACTGGCAAGCGTGCTTGAACCTGTGACACCGTAGCAGCCCCACCGACACCGTGGCTATGAGGGGGCGACTCAATATGCTGTGCACAGTGGCTAATTAAATAAACGGCCAACTGTGCGGCCAGGTATTAGCCTAGCAAAGTCCCGAACACTGCGGACAGCGGTCAGGGGGACACAAGTGCAGCTTTACTGCGCACAGTGAAGCGTAAGGTGCAACAATATAAATTATATGATGTGAGCAGAATAGTGCTGCGAACAGTGACGATGGGAAAACAGCCTGACGCTGTGTAACCAGTCTCTGGTCAACACAGGAATGCAGCTATGCTCAGTGACAATATTTTCTTTTTCTTTTGGCTACAGCCAGATTCAAGACAAAATAAGGGTATCAAGCTTGAATCTTAGAAATAATAGATAACAACTCAGATATGGCCAATAGCCAAGCGTGAGTCAACTAAACTGTCATCCTCACACTACAGTGCAGGGGAAAAAACACCATTAATTGTATTTATTTGCTAGGGGTGAAACCCTGACTGCTGCTGCAGAGGGGAGTCAGCCTATCATTTCAGCCTTGTTTTAAATTGGCAATAACAAATCAACTCAAACCATCCACCATAAACACAAGTGCTTGGTGGGAAATATGTAACTTAACACAAAATACCA
The DNA here is from genome assembly GCF_963457725.1 of Sprattus sprattus. Classification (NCBI taxonomy): domain Eukaryota; kingdom Metazoa; phylum Chordata; class Actinopteri; order Clupeiformes; family Clupeidae; genus Sprattus; species Sprattus sprattus. The sequence goes on from NC_137913.1 coordinate 27,458,516, forward strand.
CCTCCGATCACGTAAACGTGCGGGGGTTTTGTTTTCTCACTGGTGAGGCCTCGTCAGAACCGAAACAATAACTGCACCCGGCAGGTAAACTGAAGATTATTTAAACAATGTAACTTTTCACAAAGATAATACTACCTCTGATCACGCGAACGTCGAGTTTTTGTGTTCTATTGATGAAGCCTCAGTCAAATTGAAACAATCACTGCAGATACACTGAAGGCAATTTATAACTTTTCACCACACTACCACCATACACACGAACGTGCTGGGTTTTGTTGTCGGTGAAACCCCGTCTGCTGCTGCAGAGGGGAGTCAGCCTACTATTTCAGCCTTCAGACTTGTTTCAACGATGCTATATCAAACAGAAAAACTTACTTTGAGCCATCCACAAACGTGTGGGGGGTAACAACAATTTTGAAACAGGGTAGAAACGCTCTTACCGTGATTCGTGATTTCAGACACTGGAAAAGTTTAACTGAAGACTTAAAGCAATCCTCAGGGGCTCAAGGCGCATGCATATTAACGTGGCGGATTATATATCTCCCAAATTCAAATGTACCGGGTCTCAGAAACCGAAGCGAGAAGGCAAAGAGGAAGAGCCATGTCCCCGCATCTGCTTTATGCGGTAGGACCTGCCTTCAGTCACATGTGGCATTGTTGTCATAAGGGTCTCGCGACAGGTAGCTGATGATGGCATCATTCATAATTAGACCGTGGTGACGGTCAGAGAGAGGTCGAATTAGATCAGCTTTTAGTTGGGACAGAAACAAAATACAAAGAGAACTTCTATACTGTAAAGTACAAGTGACTATTTGACCAGATGAATTGACATAATCATATTAATCACTAATAAGTACATTGTAGATTGAAATTACTTTTCCGCACACATACACACCCAACTGCAGTGAAGAGGATGAGCGTGAGAATGAGGCCACATAGGGATATCCCACATCCAATAAACGTCAGCATCTGCAGAGCCTTCTCATCCTCTGGGCTTCTCTGTAATGCACAGAGTAACACACAAGAATGTGTCAAGTCGTCTCGAACGATAATACTCGAGGAGATCAGAGGTCATTTAGCGTCTGGTGTCTAAAGTATGCACAAAATTCACCTCAACTTCATAGATCTGCAGAAGCAATGCAAAGTTGGTGGTGTGATTGCAGGAGCAGGTGGTGGAGTCCTCCTGGGCGGAGAGGACTTCACAGCCATAAGAGGACCAACTTCCTCCATCCTCTGGCCTGAGAAGGTGGTCAACCAACAATATCTTCAGTGAGTCTTTGACCAGTGAGCAAACAACCACAATGTTCAAGGTTTTTTTTTAGGTCATACTCACATGAGGTTAAAATCCCAAAAGGCACACATGGGTTCATAAAGAAAGCCTATGGGATTCTGTATAACAAAAATGTGCAGTATTCAGTTTCAGTGCAGGAAAGTTCAAATTTGAAGCTCTAAGACTGGTAGGGCTGTAACGATATTGGATCGAACCGAGAAATCGCGACACTCTGGGCCACGAACCTGCATCGCGATGCGAGGAGGCAGAACCCGCAACATGCCCTCAGCGGTCACGTGATACAAAAAGTTTGGTTCGCTAGTAAGCCTACACGTGTGCTGTGCGCAATGGCTACCTCAGATGACATTTGAATCGGCCATTTGAATTGTTGGCGCGTGGTTGCCGGATTGTTTGTCGCTGGAGGACTGCTCTGCACGGAGAATAGAAGTGTGTGCGTTAATTGTTCCGTAGCTGTCTCTCCCTCTCCCTCTCCGGAGTTTTGGTTGCAGGTGGTCTAACGCTCCCTCAGAAGAAAGACGTAAGTAAGTAAGTAAGTACATTTTATTTGTATAGCGCCTTTCGCAGACAAAACAGTCACAAAGTGCTTTACAATTCAGTTCAAAGTAGGCCAATGTACAAACACAGGAAGGCATACACACAGCATAAAACCTAACAGGCATATACAAAACCATATAAAAGCAATAAAAGCAAAACAAATTTTAAGACCATACAATAAGATAATAATCAGCACAAGGGTTAATACAGTGGGCCATGTGAAAGGTGTAAAGAATAAATTAACAGAATGCCTGTCTAAAAAGGTGGGTCTTTAAGAGGCTCTTGAAGCGGTCCACTGAGGGAGCAAACCTAAGATCCAGTGGTAGGTCATTCCATAACCTAGGGGCCATGGCTGCGAAAGCGCGGTCGCCACAGGTTTTGAGGCGGGTACGTGGGACAGAAAGAAAGTTTTGATCAGTGGACCTGAGGGATCGTGATACTGAATGGGGGTTGAGTAATTCTACCAGGTAGAGAGGAGCCTGTCGGTGGAAAGATCTGTAGGTAATGGTGAGAATTTTGAACTGTATCCTGTATTTAACGGGGAGCCAGTGGAGGGAGCTAAGGATGGGTGTTATGTGGGAATATCTATTTGTTCTAGTTAGTAGCAGCATTTAGCGGCAGCATTTTGAATGGACTGTAGATGAGAGAGAGCTGATTTCTTGAGAGCTGGGAAAAGGGAGTTGCAGTAGTCAATACGGGATGAGATAAAAGCATGGAGGAGCATTTCCAGTTCAGAATAAGACACAATGGACCTCAGTTTGCTGATGTTTCGCAGATGGAGGAAGCAGGACTTCGTAAGCTGTTTTATGTGGAGCTCAAAAGACAGGGAACCATCAAAGATCACCCCAAGATTTCTCAGGCTTGGGCGGACAAAGGTAGAGTAAGTGCCCAGGTGCTTTGAGATCTCAGATGTTAAAGTGACAGGTGCAAAGACTAAAATTTCTGTTTTGTCCTTATTCAGCTGTAGCCAGTTATCCGCCATCCATACCTTGATGGCGTGCAGGCATACTGAAAGTTTTGATAGGCTGGGTAAATCTTTTTGATTAAAACTAAAATGGAGTTGGAGATCATCGGCATACATATGATAGGGAATGTTAAAATTACGTAAAAGTTGGCCCAAAGGCAGCAGATATAGTGTAAAGAGGAGAGGGCCCAACACTGACCCCTGCGGGACACCGCAGGAGAGGGGGGAGGGGGGAGAGGCAAAGTCCCCAATGGCTACTGAGAAGGTCCTGTCCGACAGATAGGAGGCAAACCACTCTAGTGCAATCCCTGAAATGCCCACCCAGTCATGCAGCCTCTTGATTAAAATATGGTGGTCTATTGTATCAAAGGCTGCACTTAAGACCAGTAACACAAGAACAGAAGTCTCACGTACACTGCGTCGTGTTTTGACCACTGTTTTCCCGTACTTAAATTGTTTTGAGTTAATAGGCTGTGAGAAAGCCACCAGTACTTTATGTAACTTTCTTTGGATCTTTCTGTATTTTGTTTGTATGAATGTGTGTGTGTGCTTTCGTTACTTAACGGCCATCTTGTGATGTACGGGGTTACTGTGTAACCCTTACGTTCAGTTTGTAGTGGTTCCCAAGTGTGCGCATTGTGTGAAAGTGCATACCATAATACGTGGTGTAGTAGTGTGGCGGCTATTCACTAATGTGTGTAGTGTTCTGAAACATTGTAACACGTTTGATTGCTCTGGTTCGTGTGCGTGAGTTGGGTTATTCCAGATCTTATAGCTCTTTTTGGTGGGTGTGTTACTGTTGCCAGTAGCCTGTATATCGCGGGTAATCGTGGGTAACTATGATGGCAGTGTATGAGGGTGTGCGTGTGTGAGAACTGTTTTTGTCATGTCATTAAATACCAGTGACCAGATATTTATTAAACTACAGAAATAAAACGTTTTATTTTGCTAAACTCTTGCCTCCTCGATATTCATTCATTTGATTAGCCTGGGCCCTGTTAATAAAATACGTGGCAGTTAGGGTCTGTCACATTTGACCATACACTGCCATCATAGTTTAAGTTATTTAAGTTATTTGGTTATTTATGTGTTGTTTCCCTCATATTTTTAGGCTATGTTCAAGCCTACTTTTTCAGAAGTTTGTTGAATGTTTTTCAACAGCATTGCTTTGAGTAATAAAAACCTCAATATTTGGTTATAAATTGTTTCTTCATTTTTTTATAGCTCATACTTATTCTAATGTGAAAAAAAATAAAAAATAAAAATAATAATAATAATATCGTGGGGTGTATAGAACCGTGGGTCAAGAATCGTGATACGAATCGAATCGTGAGGTAGGTGTATCGTTACAGCCCTAAAGACTGGTATGTTATATAAACGCCAAATTATAGGACGTAGGATATGAACATACAACAACAATGATATCAGAGATGACAAATAAACAGATATTCTTGCCTGTGTTATATGTTGCAGTTGGAAGTGCACAGGCATACTGATGGGCTGCCCATCCCCAAGAATTGTGCTGGAGATGACTGCTGACCCTAATATGGTGCCCAGGTACCTAGTGTAAATTGGAAAGAAGACTGTAAAAATTAAGCAGGGGTACTGCTGACTTTAAGACTTGCTCTTGATCATTACAATTGTGACAATCATTAAAATCATCAAAGTGCAATTCCCACAAGTCCTAAATAGAGCTAAATACAAGCATGCTGGTGAGGCTCACCTCTGTGTTCCATCGCTGACATTGGGCGACATGGTGATGTTCTCCTCTGTGTTAAAGAGCTGGTGGAGAGAACCATACCAGGTGTTCAGCATCGTGACCTCCCTGAACCCTGCGAAAAAGGGAGAAAAGGAATGGCTTAATGTAGCACCACATATGATGGTAAATAATACACACCTTTTGGAATGTGTAACAGAATTTTACTTTTACTTCTTGTCCAGCCAAACATGAAGTCATTGTTTTCAAGTCGCTGGTGTAGCAAGAGTTCTTGTTTCCCAACCCATGGGCCGCACCATCCACTTGGCCGCCAAAAAGTTTCAGTTTTTTTTTTTTTTCCACAAATTTTCCAAGAAGAACACTCCACGACTTCTCTAGAAAAATAACTAGACCAGACCATAACTATGACAGACCATAACTAGACCATAACTATGACGGCGACGGAGCACGAAAAAAATAGCATTAAACAACAGTTTGTCTGAAACATCACTTATTTTAATCAGGCCCAGCTGAGTGGTCTTGTTTGCATGTTTCATCCCTTGTTTTGAGTGTATGCTATCTTTTGGGTCTATTCTGGTTTATGTCCTTGCTTGTATGCTGTGCACAAATAGGCCTAGGCCTACTGCAACTAAGTTCTCTGTGTGGTTTTATGTTGTTTTCTGGTGCATAATACAATTTTTATGTGGTGCACAATACAATTTTGAAGGCAATATCTACAGTTAGATTTTCTTTTATTCATTTCTAGACTTCCACCTGTAGCAGGTGCCGATGTTGCTTTTTGTGACACATAACAATCACTTATTAGTTAGAATGACTGGATTATAGATTCAACTAGAATGCGTTTCGTGAACGAACTGCGAGAGCGTGCTTGCTCTGTTGCGGCCATCAAGCACAAGCAACTGCAGTTGCCAAGTGCGCATATGTTGTTGAGGGGCCTCAGAGACTGATATCTGAGAACAAAATCTGTGTTTTCTGTGTTCAGTACAACGTTGAATGCAGGTTGTAGGATGAATCTGCCAGCCGTCCAGTGTAACCATCTGCAGTGACACTGAATAGACCTTTTTGTTAAGCAGCACTTTTACTGTATAGCTAGAGAGCACGTGTATCACATTGGTTTATAGTCTGTCAAATTAGTTCTAGTTATTGGTGTTCGTTGGCATAAAAAGTTAGTGTTCTCTTATAAGCCTAGTTTGTACATCTGATTAGAGCTAGCAACCATGAATTGCAGATTAAGGGGTCCCCTATATCAGTGTTCATTTTGGCAGCTATTTTAGATTCAGTCTTAAGACAAAAATGCATATTAGTTTTAGTCACATTTAGTCATAGCTATCCTTCTTAGTTTCAGTCTAGTTTTCGAAAACTGAGCACACTACAACAGCTACGCTTTGTCCAGGTACATCCTCAAACGTTTTTCAGTTAACCTAATGATTCAAGGTCGCTCATGAATCATTACTCCCAGGACACGGGTTAATGTTAACTCACGCTATCGGTCACGCTTAATCCTCTCCAACCACATTAGCAACAAAATAAACTGGTGAGCTAACAAGTTAACCATTCTTTCAGTATAGGTCTAGGTAGCTTACGTTTAGCCCCGTACTCAGATATTACAGCTGCTTAACACAGCCAGGATAGCTAACGTTACCGTAGTAGGAATACAAGCCTTAGCTCACTATATCCACACAACTAAATTCATGAATTACTTCAAATGTTTACTTCACAACTTGAATTAAGGATAATGATCCCCCGTTACGGCTAGCTGAAACTGCCAGTGGATCCTCCCGTGGATGGGAGACGTACAGGCAGCGGCGTCTCCAAAGTTAACGTAACATTAATTTATATGTTAGCTGCTACGGCTAAGACTATCAGTTTCCAATACAATTTCAGTCAGTACACTGAAAATGCTGCCATTCAACTCACCTTAACGAAGTGGAAATACGGTAGCTAGGTTAGAAACGGTAGTTACTCTTATTCTTTTTCCAAGTTGAATTGAGAGGGACAGAGAGTAGAGGTTCCTTGGATTTGGCGCAGGTGTCAGTGAAGCTCAGTGAAGCACAGGTGCAAGCCAGTTTAATGAGCCTATTATGATGTCATAATGCCTCAAAGTTCTGCCATACAAGTCTATGGGGAAAAAAGGGGATGAAAAAGAGGAATAAAAAAGGAGTGGCAAGGCGTACCGCCACGAAAAGATATAGCAGGTTGCACCGAAACGGGCCGGACGTTTCGGTGTTTGAACGGCGTCTGTACCTCGAACGAGCGAGGCCTGATTCGATGCAAGAAAAACGGGCGGAATAAAGAAAATTTATGAAGAACAATAGTTCTTCGGGCAAGCACACTAATTAGACCAGTGGTTCTCAACCGGGGGTACGCGTACCCCTGGGGGTACGTGAAGGTAGTCCAGGGGGTACGTGAGATTTTTTAAAGATATATTTAAAATTAGCCTCCATTCAAAAATCTGTTAAAAATAGTTATTATACGGCTCTTCAGAATGTTCCTAAAAATTCTGTTGATTTGTATCCATATGTGGGTTAAATGTCTACGTTCACAGGTTTGTAATTTCTTGATTCACACTGCGAAAAGTTTATGACCGCTGCCATTGGCAACAAGTTTTTTGCTTCTTTCATTCATTCCGCAAGTATCCTTCCGCAAGTAGTGACGTAACGGAAGGTCATTGAAACTTGAAGTCAGAAGGTTGGTATGCATTTGTGTGAAAAACTATTTTTTTCTTAGCGGAAATCACGAAATGGCAACAAACTCTTTAAAAAGAGGTATTATGGAGGAATGTCTTCTATCGTTTTGGCAAGTAACTGTATTATAAGCGCAATTGTTTTCGCGAAAACATGGGATCTGAACACACACAACTCCTGCTGCACACAGAAGTGCGTTGGCTCTCTCTCGAGGGAGAATATTCAAACGGCTGTGGGAATTACGATCTGAAGTACACACCTTTATGATTGAGCACAGATCTCCGCATGCCACACAGTTGCAAATATGTGCTATCTGGCAGATATATTCAGCAAACTGAACGAACTGAATATATCTGCAGGGAAAGGACACCAGCATTTTAAAACTGTATGACAAGGTGGGAGGCTTCCTGAAGAAATCAGAGCTGTGGAGAAGAGCCTCTGCACAGGGGAATATTACCTGCTTTCCTCCGATGGATGATTTTCTCTCTAGTGAGGATGTGGACAGAGCTCCAGTCAAGTTGGACATCGTGGGACATTTGACGAATTTGGTTAAAACATTTAATTTTCAATTTCCTACTTTCCTGATATGGAGGATAAGTCTACACAGCTGGATTGGGTGAAAACCCCATTTCTCTTGTCCGAAGCATGTGGAAGTAAGCTACCTGTCACTAATCTGGAAACACTCCTAGAAGTGTCATCTGACCGTGGCCTCCAGATGAAGTTTGCCACATCCACACTCACACAGCAGCACCCTGACCTGGGAGAGAGCGCTTTGGAACAGCTACCCTTTGCCTCCACATATTTATGTGAGGCCTCTTTCTCTGCAATGACTGTGATCAAAACAAAGCAGAGAAACAGACTGTGCAGAAGAGCTTGCTCACAGCAGTTGTCTCCCTGTCACCAAGACTGACAAAGATTTTCAGTGAAGCACAAGCACAAGTTTCTTACTAAAATGTAATTGCAAACGCCCTCAGTTCAATGCAACAATGTTCAATCTTCAGTGTTGACAGTTTAATAAATCAGACAATGATGGCATAGCGCTGTGTATTACATATTTTTTTTCAATCAAAAATGCTTTGCGCTGGTTAGGGGGTACTTGGCTCAAAAAATATTTCACAGGGGGTACATCACTGAAAAAAGGTTGAGAACCACTGAATTAGACTAATGGAATATAGATTAGCTCAAAAAAGCAGGGTTTCTGTTGGGCCCCGAGCTGTTACAAATATGAAAAGTTGGGCCTTGGAGTCTAAAAGGTTGGGAACACCTGCTCTAGACAACTTGTGTTGGTTGTACCATTGCTATGGAGTTCTTCCATTTGCTGAGATGACAAGGAGATGCAGTCCAGGCCTGTGCTATTTTCAGAGTGTGGGCCACAAAAGTTTGAACTCTCAGAGGCTTCTCCCAGATTCCTTTTCTGGACCTGCAGTCCTAAAAGAGTCACATATGTTTTTTTTAATAATTAAAAAATGTATTTACATTTAAGTAAAACTTTTTTACAGATGTCAAGGTAGAGAACAATCTGACTTACTGATGTTGTCGCTCTGGATTTGAACAATATCTCTATCAGCTATCAGCAAAGAGTTGAGGTTGGTCACCATGCGGTCTATGCTCCGGACCACAGACATTGGCCCACTAGCAACCTGAAGCACAATGATTTGGAAAAACAATCAAACAAAGATACCAAACAATTTATAGAATATCCCATTAAAGTGGCCATGGCACTTAGATAAAACTTAGATAAAAAAAAAGATTATTCACAATGTCAGATTATAGAAACAAAATGTCACATCATTCAAAGACCTGTGATTAATTTAGAAAACAACAGAACTTAATCGGGAGTGAAAGTGTAATTCTGTCCTTGATCAATTATGTTTCAGAATGTGTAACATTGTGATAAAGACAACCCAGAGCAGGGCTGTAGTGGAGGGTAAACGCAAGTAAACGCAGTTTACGCACCTCTGGAATTTTGGAAATAGCGTTTACGCACCTATTAATAGGGTTTACGCATCTCAAAGTGGCGTTTACGTTATCATGCTAATTCATTGAAAATTGTAGACAGATTCTTTGCAAGCCAGTTAGACATAGCTAAGTGAAATGTTTTAGCTTAGCTATAGAATCTTCCATTTTCGCAGTCATGGTCAAATATAAGTGTTGAAGAAGAGCCTACATGAGTGTTCAATCCAACACAGTATATGAAGTCCTGGCTGGTGAAGCACAGGAGAGGCATGAACCCCAGAACACGCCCATTCTCCAATGGTTAAAGAACAGGGGAAGTGTTTAATTGCAGCATGGTTTCTTTTTATATTATACTTTTCAGCTGTAACACCCTGGGCCTGTTTCCAGAGGCCTTAATTTTTTATTTAGGTCCTATAGAGGTTCTTTCTTTTGTCTCCCCCACCACCCCCTTCGTTTTTGTGAGACCTTCACCTAGTTTTCTTAACTGTTTTCTTGACATTTTATCACCTACAAACTCCAAACACATCTATTCACTGTCATTGATTTAATATGACTTTAACTGATAACATAATGGAATATAGCCAGGTCAGCCTAACAGAGTTGCGACGCTTTGTTGCGTTGCTTCGCGCCGTGTTTCATCGGGTCGAGGAATGTCTGATCTCAAAATTCATAGTTTACCCACCTCTAATTTCACCACTACAGCACTGACCCAGAGATATGCTATAAATCACCTACAATCTTCACAGCAGGTTATACACAGACGTACAGATAACTATCAAGAACGCAATTGACCTGTCGCTAAGCGCCGCCCTTAGAACGCAGATGAACCAATGACATTCCAGCCTGAACTGGACTCGGACATCGTCTCCGATAACTCCATTGAAAACAACAGGGAGGAGACCTTTTTCAATAATTTAATGCTCGATTGATGTTGCTTATGAAAAAAAAAAAAACATGGTCAAACGATGTGCTTGGGGTACACGTAACACCGACAGTAGGTATCCCGATAGGCTGCAGAATGGGGTATATTTCATCCCTTTCCCCAAGCCACAACGGGACAAAAACAAGTGTGTAGGCTAATTGTGGTAATGTAGTTTCAACATAAATGGCCAAACGATGTGCATGGGATAGATACAACACTGATACGAGCTCGTGAGAAGATAGGCAATGGGGTATATTGTATCTCATTTCCTAAACGAAAACAAGACCGGTCCAAAATATCTCCGGTGGGTGGATTAAGCTGTGTGACAGACCGCACAGTGAACGCTACGCTACGTTCATTAGCTGCCATACTCTTGTTAGAATTTCCCATTGCTAAAGCAATCAACTAAGCCTACATGATAAAAGGCATAGGCCTACTCTTATTCACAGTACCTGCTTACTTTCACCACTGATGTTATGCTAGGCTTAGGCAAGTTATCTCTGGTTCAAATTAGCTAACGTTAATGATTCAATAGCTGCGCTAGCGTAACTTTGTCAGTTATGGGACAGTGTATTAAACAAACGATAGGTTTAATAATGGATTAACATGACAACGTGAACGAAACACACGCATGCCGGTGTTGTACCCGATTCAGCACCCCCGTCAGAATATGCACCCCCTTGACGCACCACTCGCTTGCCTAAACAAACGCAGGGGAAAATACTATACTACGATTTCATTATTTGTGAAAGAGATGGAAGAGAAGAACACAAGTGATTACAGTCTTTAGAACTGTTCTAAAGAGTACAAACAACCGATGTTTTTCTATGCAACCCTTGACGCACCACTCGCTTGATCGGAAAGGAAAGCAGTTCGCCTAAATAAACGCATGGAAAAATACTATACTACGATTTCATTATTTGTGAAAGAGATGGAAGAGAAGAACACAAGTGATTACAGTCTTTAGAACTGTTCTAAAGAGTACAAACAACCGATGTTTTTCTTTCAAAAACCTCGGATAATAGCGAACGCAAAAGAACACCTTTTTGTTCTGTGGAAATATATAGCCTACCCAAGCCATGACTACAAAATTAATTAATGTAATTTTGAATTAGCAAGTTGAATGTATTTGACACGGTGTTTCACAAGACTAAATAACGAAATGCAGTTTAGTATCTAACAGGAAGTGCAAATAAGCAGAAAGTGCAGAATATGTGCATATGAATGGCAGTGGTATATACTGGGATATTATAAGATACAGTATGATACTGTAGCCTACTCTGCTTACTCATACTAGTCCCATGTCTGTACTCTGAAAAGCATTTGATGATCGCATCAACAGAATTCTTTTAAAGGGGGGGGGGGGTGCATATCACGACAGGCCAATTTCATACCATGCAGAATAAGCACCCACTGTTCAATTCTGCTAGGAAGGTGGCACATGCATGAAACTCACTCTGCCTACTCATACTAGTCCCATGTCTGTACTCTGAAAAGCATTTGATGTTGGGGTCAACAGAATTCTTTTAAAGGGGGGGTGCATATCACGACAGGCCTATTTTCACACCAGTCAGAATAAGCACCCCCTGTTCAATTCTACTAGGAAGGTGGTACATGCATGAAACTTACTCTGCTTACTCATACCAGTCCCTTGGCTGTACTCAGAAAAGCATTTGATGTCGGAGTCAACAGAATTCTTTTAAAGGGGGGGGGTGCATATCACGACAGGCCTATTTTCACACCGGTCAGAATAAGCACCCCCCCCCTTTAAAAGAATTCTGTTGACTCCAATATCAAATGCTTTTCAGAGTACAGCCAAGGGACTAGTATGAGTAAGCAGAGTGAGTTTCATGCATGTGACACCTTCCTAGTAGAATTGAACAGGGGGTGCTTATTCTGACTGGTGTGAAAATAGGCCGGTCGTGATATGCACCCCCTCCTTTAAAATAATCCTGTTGATCCGATCATCAAATGCTTTTCAGAGTACCTACATGGGACTAGTATGAGTAAGCACAGTGAGTTTCATCCATGTGACACCTTCCTAGTAGAATTGAACAGGGGGGTGCTTATTCTGACTGGTGTAAAAATAGGCCTGTCGTGATATGCGCCCCCTCCTTTAAAATAATCCTGTTGATCCGATCATCAAATGCTTTTCAGAGTACCTACATGGGACTAGTATGAGTAAGCACAGTGAGTTTCATCCATGTGACACCTTCCTAGTAGAATTGAACAGGGGGGTGCTTATTCTGACTGGTGTAAAAATAGGCCTGTCGTGATATGCACCCCCCCTTTAAAAGAATTCTGTTGATCCGATCATCAAATGCTTTTCAGAGTACAGACATGGGACTAGTATGAGTAGGCAGAGTGAGTTTCATGCATGTGCCACCTTCCTAGCAGAATTGAACAGTGGGTGCTTATTCTGCATGGTATGAAATTGGCCTGTCGTGATATGCACCCCCCCCCCCCCTTTAAAAGAATTCTGTTGATGCGATCATCAAATGCTTTTCAGAGTACAGACATGGGACTAGTATGAGTAAGCAGAGTACAGTATCATACTGTATCTTATAATATCCCAGTATATACCACTGCCATTCATATGCACATATTCTGCACTTTCTGCTTATTTGCACTTCCTGTTAGATACTAAACTGCATTTCGTTATTTAGTCTTGTGAAACACCGTGTCAAATACATTCAACTTGCTAATTCAAAATTACATTAATTAATTTTGTAGTCATGGCTTGGGTAGGCTATATATTTCCACAGAACAAAAAGGTGTTCTTTTGCGTTCGCTATTATCCGAGGTTTTTGAAAGAAAAACATCGGTTGTTTGTACTCTTTAGAACAGTTCTAAAGACTGTAATCACTTGTGTTCTTCTCTTCCATCTCTTTCACAAATAATGAAATCGTAGTATAGTATTTTTCCATGCGTTTATTTAGGCGAACTGCTTTCCTTTCCGATCAAGCGAGTGGTGCGTCAAGGGTTGCATAGAAAAACATCGGTTGTTTGTACTCTTTAGAACAGTTCTAAAGACTGTAATCACTTGTGTTCTTCTCTTCCATCTCTTTCACAAATAATGAAATCGTAGTATAGTATTTTCCCCTGCGTTTGTTTAGGCAAGCGAGTGGTGCGTCAAGGGGGTGCATATTCTGACGGGGGTGCTGAATCGGGTACAACACCGGTAATTAAAAAGGTTACATTAACAAGCTAAACAGTTAGGACCATAGCCATGGTTTGGACACTGTCCTGTCAGGGGCAGGTTCCTGCTAGTTAATAAACGTAGGTGTACATCTCGGTGCCTTCCAGATTAGTTAAATTAACTGACTGTGAATTTATTGTATCTTTCCCATGCGGTGCATGAACAATGCTGGTATTGGATGTATTTATCTGCAATCGCGATGACCGTGAGTTAGGCTTCTCCCTCTTGCATTGAACTCTGTAAATTCTCGCCTCAAATTTAAGCTTGTTATCCACCATATCGAGTTTTAAATTGTATACATATCCCTCCATTGCATAATTAAGTCCCTTTTGAAGCCTTCTAGGCGAAATCAGGTCCTTTTGTCTCCAAAAGTTGTCTAGAGCCTCTTAGGATATAGTTTTGTCACTGATAGCTGCCATTGTAAACTCTAGTCAGCTCTGATAAAGTGTCCGATTTAGCAGCTGTCACAATGGGGGGCGGGGCTTAGCGATAGGTCAATTAAAGCTATAATCTTCACTGCTTTCAAGTATTGTGATTCTTTATAAAACAATTGGGTTCTAGCGCGTAATTTAGCTGTTTCTGATTGGACGAGAGACGTTACATGCTATAGGTTATTCGTCAACATACCTACAGTTACGGGACTTTTCACAGCTAAAAATAAATCACTCCGCGATGAAACATTCGCATTGATGATAACCGTTCATTCAAAGTTTTTAAAATTCCAAACCAAGACGTTGACAATGGAACTATTTTTTGTTGCGGAGAAACAATGGCGAAATAAACCATTTTTAATCAATAACTTCGGCCTCGATGGCTACGGCCGAACACCACCCGTGGGATTATCCCTTAGGCTACCTACCCCACTCCCACGAGTGCTATATTGCTTAATTATACTACTAGCCTAGCATAAAAGGTTTACCTCTTTGACCACATTCCACATACGGCCATTGTCGGAGCTAATTATGTTGTCCGCCACCGTGATGAAATGTTGACTTAGGAGCTCGGCTGCTGGTTGGCTCTTGTTAGCAACGGTGGGCACTTCAGCTGCACGAGACAGGATCTGCACGAGCGCCAGCACATCGGCAGGTTCGAGGGGCTCCCGCGTTTCACTCAGAGCTTGCCGCGAGACATTCAGGAGGTGAGACGCCTGTACCCAGGTAATCCCTGCTAAAGGCTCCTCCAAAACCTGCGTAGCAAATGTATGTCGAGACCGTGAACATCAAGCTGGCTTTACCATAGAAATGTACTTTGTATTTCCTGAATCCACATTTACGCTTTTTTTTATTAGACCTACACACACAAAACCAACACTAGCCTATTTGAAAACAAATCTGCCTGACTGACATTTTCGCAAACACTTTAAATTAGAAAACCATATTGTTTGAGAATATCAAAGGAAATGTTATTTAGAATTATGAATCAGACTGATCTTTTAGGTAGTTTACTACCACATATCCATTGATGATGGTACAGCAGTAGCCTACCATGTTGGAGGGAAGTCTACCTGTGAATCCCCAGAGACCTGCATCAGGTGGCTCATGAAAGGACTTGGATGAGAGCTCTGGGCTTCTTTCAACTCTTTCATGATTAGATAACGCTCTGTCAGAAAAAAACAGAATAAATGAATTCTCCAAATGAAGTACATGCGAAAGTAAAACTGTGTGCTTATCAGTGGCGGTTCTAGACCATTTTTACTAGGGGGGCCAAGGAGGGGCCAGGGTTTAACCAGGGGGGCACATAAAAAAACCGCAACAAATTATATTTAAAGATTATAAACCTGAATTACTTTAAAAACATATAAACACGTATAACTTAACTTAACATTATAACAATGAGTTCAGGTGCAAAAGGGCCATAGGGCCATAGGTAGGGCCATAAAAAATGAAAATGAAAAATACATTACAGGGTGCAAATACAGTAGCCTGGGTGCCATCCGTTTGTACGCGTTCCACTGATTGCTGCCTTCTCGCTGAACAAACGTTTGTTCAGCTTGATCAGTGGAACGCGTACAAATGGATGGCACCCAGGCTACAAATACAGAGCATCAATTCAACTTTTGACACTGTGTGGGCAGGGACCAAAGCAGGACGGGCTCTTCTCTGATTGGTCCTGATTTGACAGCAGGTAGTGATGTTACAAATGAACCCGAGGCTTCGGAGCTTGTGTCGCGAAAATGAAGCACTACCTCACCGGAGCGCGTATCGAGGCTTGTATCGTTTTGCCGAGATGACGTCACCGACGACGTCTGAAGCCTCATTTGAATCAAGTGCTTCACCAAGTGGTTCGTTCGTTCACTTTTCGCGGGACGCTTCGACTATACGACGGCCCAAAACTCATCTTGTATTCGTGGTAGTTATTGTCAGTGGTTGGAGAATAAGCGATAGTTGGAGATTTAGATTGTTTGGTGTTGTTGGTAGTATAGAATATTTGAGATAGAGTTATAGAGCCAGTTAGAAAGAGAAAGAACTTGATCCAGTTGCACAAAGCACTTTCTCCCCCTTTTCAGTGCCCTGCACTGACCAGTTGTCCAGAAGCACTAATTGGTTTTACAAAAGTACTGACCAGTATTCCAAAAGCACTTTCACTCTGTTCCAACGGCATAGAGAGTAAAGATAATTTACAGGCTTTTTTTGTTTAATGTAAAGGACCGTTTAAAATTCGCTTTGGTCAGGACTCGAAACTAAACAGTCACACGTGCCAGCCGACGTCACTTACCGTTGTGCCACCATGTAATCCTTAATTTGCAGATCAAACTATTATTAGAACAAAGAATACAAAAATAAAGCCTTTATTGTACTTGTATTCGCCTACTATGGAATTTTAATTAATGGAGAAACGTTTTCTTCCACCATACGTTTGTGTGCATGTTATTTTAGCAGGCCTTGCGCACCACAACAAATTTAACAAATTCACTGTTCCGAGAAAATCTTTCTTACACCGTATTTTTATTGACCTGCAGGTGTCACTAGAGAGCGAACGACGCTTCGAGTAGTGAACCTTTTTTCAACACGTCTGGCTGGAAAGCTTCGAGGGTTCATGAAGCTTCATTTCGCCATCACTAACAGCAGGTCAGGAGAGTCTCATATTCACGACAACTGTTTACCAAAACTCTGTTAAGTAGCTACAGGGGCGGACTGGCCATCGGGGGTACCGGGGAAATCCCCGGTGGGCCGACGGCACAAAACGCCAGCCCACCGTCGTCATCAACCGGCCCAGCGCCATCCGGCCCACTCCCAGCGCATGTTAGTACAATTTTTTCCAGGCCGTTGACGACAACATAAGTCTTGTTTTCTCTAAGAACTACAACCATAGAAAAGCACTGACTGAATTTTATACTCCTACTCGCGATCGGTCTTTACACTTATGGTGACTATTTTTCGATTTTTAAAAAAAGTCTCGTCTTGAATGTGTTTTACTGACTTCGGAAGTTCAACGTAAGAAAATATCTCCACCTTATTAATGAACACCTGAAAATTGGTTCTAGCCTACCTAAATTGAGACCGTTATGATCTGGTAAAATAAGCAAGCTGGTGCTGTTGTCACCATCAAGATTATTTATTTTAACATGTTAGCCGTAGTCACTTGCTTACAATCGATGAGCAAGCTATCCATGGTGGTAGTTGTAAATAGGCCAATCTTATCATTTCTATTAACTGGTGTCAAATAAGTTTACCAGCTAGTTTGTTATGCTGAAATCAATGTGTAACACACAACACTTACATTACAAACAATGTTCATATGTTATCTAGATTGGTAATATGTTATATAGAGGTGTTGACTTGGCCAAGTAAAGCTTGCGTTTCACAACACTTACATTATAAACAATGTTAATATGTTATCTAGATTGAGGAACCTGCAGGCTTGTCTGTTTGAGTAGCTGGCTGAAAGCAAAAAAAGTGGTAGGCTTACCTTTTATTGGTAACCTAACTCTTACGATTCATTGTTGTTGTTTTTTTTTCAAATAAGAGGCCTGGGGCCGTATTCACAAAGAATCTTAGGGCTAAAAGTAGCTCATAAGTGGCGAATTTAGGAGAAACTCCTAAAAATAATGGGCGTGTCAGTCTTAAATTTAGGACTCCTATTTTTTTTTACTAAGAGCAATTCACAAAATATTTTATCCCTAAAAGTAGCACCTAAGTCTAGGACAGCTTAAAACTCCTCATGAGGACTCCTAAGTCACTAAGACCTATTCACAAAAAGTCTTAAAATGGCTGAAGCCAGACGTAACGTGTTGGAGACAATGAACGACTCTGAATTGTTGAGAAGATATCGTTTAAACCGTGAAGGCATCAACATTTTACTAGAATTAGTGCGGGATGCAATTACTTCTCCAACTATCCGAAACAACCCAATCAGTCCGGAAGTTAAATGTTTGATAACATTACGATTTTTGGCGATTTTTGGCGTTTGCAGGAATGCCCGGTGTCGTGGGTGCCATCGATGGAACACACATTAAAATAATTGCTCCATCCAGAGATGAGGACGTCTTTGTAAACCGCAAAAAGGTACATTCAATTAATACACAGATAGTGTTTGATCCAAATTTCACAATCATGGATATTGTTGCGAAGTGGCCTGGATCTACTCACGATTCGCGCATTTTAATGGAGAGCGCGGTCTGCGCCAGCTTTTTGAGCGGCACCATGTACCTGCTTGATGCCACTTGTTGGGTGACAGTGGCCATCCATGCAAGACATGGCTTTTGACACCCTTCCTCAATCCACAACCGGGAGCACAGTTGAACTAGAACATGCAAGTATACGCATGAGGCCTATTTTGGTGACACAATACCTGTAGCCGCGACGGCTCTTTTAAAGTCCACTCCGCAATCTCCATCCTACATTGTGACTGGAGCGCATACCACCGCTTCTCGCAGTCATCGGCAGAGCGACACACGGCAGGGAATGAAGCATTTATGTTAAGACATATGTCCTCCCATGCCTCACGCATAGTTTGCAGGGTGCTTTAATTATTACTTCTTTGATTTCATGCAATTTCCGTGTTTTTTTCGGCAATTTCTCTTTCTCTTAACATGCAAAGCGTCATTCTCGTTGGATGCACAAACTTGTCATCATGCGTGTGCATTCTGCTAAGTGCACTGTCCATAACTATTTAATATGACTTCATTTGAAGCCTAGGTTATTCTCTTATTTTCTGTTTATTTAGTGGGATCGTTAGGGGGATGTTAGGACTGAGTTTTTAATGAGAGAGCCTGTCAACAACCAATCACCGTCCTCACCCCTTCTAAACTCGTGCATGAGAAGCGACGTCATCCATAGCAACGGAGTTTTTATCTTAAGCTTAGGAGTTGGTATTATCCTTAGTATGAGTAGGTCTCAGAGCAGTTGTGAATTACTTTTAAGAAATGACTCCTACGTAAAAGGTTTTAGCGCGAGTTAGGAGCACTCCTAGTGGTAAGATAAAAGGCTTTGTGAATACGGCCCCTGACTGCTATGTTCACAGCAAACTTGAAAAAAAAGAAATGGTAAAGCCATGGTTTGACTGCACTATAGGCTGAGTCCTTGTTGACCTGAGATGTGCACTTTAGAATTGTATTTTGTACCGCCCTGTTTGGCAATGTCTGATAACCATCTGATCTGATCTATTCATCTAGCAACCTATACCTACCTTGGAGTGTTACAATAGCCAGTATCATTTTATTCCATGTGTCCATCCAGGCAAATTGGTGGATCCAAATGTTATTAAAAAACAAGCATATATGATGTAATTTATTTGTTATCATCCAAAATAATGTTAAGTGTATGGGTATTTTTCCCAGTAGGCCACTGACTGGTCGATACGTGCGATCCATTGAGTGGGCAATGCGGCGTGTACTTAGTGGGCCGCGCGCCGGGTATTGAGAGGGCCGGTCTGACAGTAACTCCCGGGCCACTTTTTCCCCCCAGTCCGCCCCTGAGTAGCTACATATGTCTTTGTATGGTGAAGAAGACTGACATTTAATGACGAGCCGAAGTAACAGTACCCATTAAACCTGTTTTGATTAAATACTAGTGGTGATTGTGGCATTTGACCCAGGATCACTTAATTAATTCCAGGAAAAAGTCAGTTCTCATGACAGGCAATGTTATCTGCCCCTCATGTTATTAATGCTTAATGCTAACGTATTTTCTATCACAGTTAAACATGCAATACTATGTGATTGTTTTTAGAAAACGAATGTTACGTGATGAGATTACTCAAATGTAGTCTGCATGTCTGCTCAGTTTAACAGTGCTACCCAAGCAAAGGTTTGAAAAGAACTTCAAGCTTCAGACTTTCTGTTAGGGAAACAGCTTTCTATCTGCCAGGCAAATGGCAGGCTCATGACAACACGCGCAACCTTTGGGAGCATGAACTGCACCGAGTAAATTTTGCGCAACCGTTAACCCCCAACGCTGTAGCAAGCAGCCGCCTTTAAGAAGTCGCGCAAGGGTCGCACAAGGGGCTTGCGCGGCCTCTTGCGCTTGCGCTTGCGCTTGCGCTTACGCTTACGTAAGGAAGCATGAATCAGCCTTAAGGCCTGCATTCTATCAACGAATGATACGAGACGAGGTTACTAAAATATTCTGCATGTCTACTCAGTTTTACAGTGCTTCCCAAGTAAAGGTTTGAAAAGAACTTCAAGCTTCAGACTTTCTGTTAGGGAACCTGTTATCTATCTGCAGAGCAAATGTCAGGCTCATACAAAAACATTAACGTGAATTACTTGATGCTAATACCTAGCGCGGTGTCTATAGGATTTTCCATATACGTTAGCATTAAGCTAACGTATTTTCTACCACAGTTAAACATGCAATACTATGTGATTGTTTTTAGAAAACGAATGTTACGTGATGAGATTACTCAAATGTAGTATGCATGTCTGCTCAGTTTAACAGTGCTACCCAAGCAAAGGTTTGAAAAGAACTTCAAGCTTCAGACTTTCTGTTAGGGAAACAGCTTTCTATCTGCCAGGCAAATGGCAGGCTCATGACAACACGCGCAACCTTTGGGAGCATGAACTGCACCGAGTAAATTTTGCGCAACCGTTAACCCCCAACGCTGTAGCAAGCAGCCGCCTTTAACGGTTGCGCAAAATTTACTCGGTGCAGTTCATGCTCCCAAAGGTTGCGCGTGTTGTCATGAGCCTGCCATTTGCCTGGCAGATAGAAGGCTGTTTCCCTAACAGAAAGTCTGAAGCTTGAAGTTCTTTTCAAACCTTTGCTTGGGTAGCACTGTTTAACTGAGCAGACATGCAGACTACATTTGAGTAATCTCATCACGTAACATTCGTTTTCTAAAAACAATCACATAGTATTGCATGTTTTACTGTGGTAGAAAATACGTTAGCTTAATGCTAACGTATATGGAAAATCCTATAGACACCGCGCTAGGTATTAGCATCAAGTAATTCACGTTAATGTTTTTGTATGAGCCTGACATTTGCTCTGCAGATAGATAACAGGTTCCCTAACAGAAAGTCTGAAGCTTGAAGTTCATCAATGAAACCTCATCTCGTATCATTCGTTGATAGAATGCAGGCTGCGAGGCTCGCGTAAGGGCTTACGTAAAAAATGACGCAAGTCTAGAAAAAGGGGCCGACGCACGCAAGACGTAAGAAGTCGCGCAAGGGTTGCGCAAGGGGCTTGCGCGGCCTCTTGCGCTTGCGCTTACGCTTACGTAAGGAAGCATGAATCAGCCTTTAGAAGTCGCGCAAGGGTCGCGCAAGGGGCTTGCGCGGCCTCTTGCGCTTGCGCTTACGCTTACGTAAGGAAGCATGAATCAGCCTTTAGCAATCAAAGCGCAGGAATCTAAAGCAAGCTAGTAGCTAGATATGTTACCTACTGGCAGATAACAGCGACTATGTCAAGAGAACTGACTCTTTTTTTATCCTGGAATTATTAAAGTGATCGTGAAAGACTGTATGACCCACACAAATTCTTGTCGTCGTGAAATCAAATTTGTTCAGTTCGTCTATGACAATTTGAATACACATAAGATCTGGGAAAGTCAACAGGCATAGGATATTTCCATCTTTTGGTTCTTGAAAATAGCACTGTGGTTATTTTTCCTTCTTCCCTGCCTTCATGTGGCAGAGAAATCAACAGCTCAGCCGGTAGACAGTTGTATATGATCACTATGGTTACCACTACAGGCACAGGCAGACTACCAGCTCCTCTGAAGAACCAGCGATCCATTAATGAAAGAGAGCGAGCCAAAAATTTCATTCGTAGCTCCTCTCTCCAACAAGCACCACACATGGCAAACTACAGTGATTTGGTGCGCCGCTTTAATTTGCCCGTATCAACGTTGCGTCGCATTAATACCGCTTTTGGCGCTCGGGTGTTTTTTTTTTGTTGGTCAGCAAGGGGTGGCTGCAGGGGTGGCCAGGGACATGTCTACGGGGGCACGGGCCACCCCAGGCCTCCGTGTAGAACCACCACTGGTGCTTATTCACGTTTGTATGGGAGGCACAGGGTGCGATTTGCCGGGGGGGATGGTGGGGATTTACCCCCCCCCCCCTCTGGTTTTTACATCCCCACCTCAGCTGGATGAATTTCATACATGGGGGGATAACCCTCAATTATTAAAAAAACTATGAAAAAACAGACAGGTTGTGACAGCGTCTTACACTTGCTTACATCGCTGGCACTAACGTTCACCTTACCCGAACTGTCGGCATTCTCAGAATTGGCGAACGTCCCCATGCACATAAACACATTGTATACATTGTAACAATAACATTACATACACGAAAATTAGCAAAGCCAGCTAATTAGGGTACTGTACAATGAAACGAGTCCAGAGCAGCATATCGTCCTTTTTAACAGGACCCGCACAAAAAAAATCTCTAACCTCTACACAACTTAAGGCAGTCACAGTGGAAGAAGTTGAAAGGAATGACCTACCCCAGGAGAAGTCCGGTGATTTTATATACTGTTCAAAATGTAACCTAATAGTGTCTATTGTTAATTTGAAGAGAATTAGGCCTATGTATTGCTTGTTTTTTATGATAACCCTGGGGAGGCACATGTATATTATTGTGAGTGTGAATGTGCATCATCTGTGTCTCTCTGTGTCCGGTGTTTGTGTGGGTTTGTCTCTGGTCTCACTTTTGCTGGTTCTACAGATAAACGGTAGTTCCTTGGAGCAGAGCTGTTTGCTGTAATTTAGTGAGGTCCAGCCCTCCAGGACATCACAATCGTCTCTCGCCCTCTGCCTCAGTTTACCTGTGGGGAGGAAGCAGTTATCCTCACTCACGCTGTTGAGCAAATCATGTTTAACATTAAAACTGGCAATTTCAACTGAGACCCAATGTTATGTATGAATAATGGAGGCATGGCTGGAATGTCCCATGTCCAGTATATTCCCATTCGAGAAACCGCTCCTTACAATTAGCCACAACTGTTGAACATATTGTTGATTTCATTGAATTATTCATAGTAAGGGGTTTGTGAGTAGCTATAAAGTCGTTTCACAGAAAATTGGCCTGTCAAAAATGTTGTCAGCTATGTAAACCTTTTAATATCAATCCCTAATGGTAGCCATATTTCATTAATAGCCCTGAACGAAGATAAAATGGGCTCTTTTATACTAATAAAAATAGCTTAATTTAATTCTCAGACACCCTATGACTTTAGGAAATCCCCAGAACTATTTTCCCATGGTCCATTTGCCTGCTTCTTGACCCTGGTCTGTTCAGGATCATCTGTCACTATCGCAGACGACATCTGTATGGCTAGTGTGCTGGTTAACTGTCGTCTTTTAGTGTGGGGTCATCCAGAATGATGCAGGGCCCTAACAAGTGGAAGCTGGTGACAAAGGCAGTTGAGGCAACAATGGCATGTTACATGTCAACAGGCAGCATTAGCTTTGATTGAATCCAGTCCCTTTTCATCTAATTATATCCCATTCAAAATGGTGTTATGTAGATTTATCTCATTCATCTTTGTTACTACATCCCAAATTCTTGGTTGTATTCACTTTCGAGACAACTAAACTGGTAATGTTATTTCAAACAATAAAATGGAAATCCCTATGCATGTAGTATGCAAGTATACCTCGAAAATACTATGTTTTACAGTAACTGATATATACACACATAATAGGCTAAATCACTGTCTTATTCCAAATGAACAATAACCTTACCATGAGTGTTCTATCCTCTTTTAAATTGTAAGTGGAAAAATCAGGCAAGTGCCTGTCCTACCTGGGCAGTATATGTTGGCAGGTACTTCCTTTACATCTGGGTGAAGGGTCATATTCTGACTATTCCAGTTGAAGAGGGCATCCTGATTTTCCAGAGGCCAGCACGCCTTCAGCGTCTGAATCTGATCCTCCTCCAAAGCCACATCCCACACATTCAAATCCGTGATATTCCCCACAAACGGCTCGGTAAAGTCACCACCAAAGGAATCCTGGTCCTGTCCCACAATGAATATCCCCTCTCCGTGGATCTCTCGAGTCGTTTCTGTCTTAGTCCCAGTGTCTTTCATCTCCCCGTCAACATATATCACCCAGAGTGCATCGCTGCTCCTCCAGCTGACACACACCTGGTGCCATTCTCCGTCATTGGGGAAAGAGGCCTTATAAGGGCAGTGGTGGCCATGAACAATGAGGGCCAGTAGAACCTGCCCGTCTGCACCATCCGCTCGCCCCCGGAGCTGAAACTCGTTGATAAAGATGGAGGCGGCGTAGGAGAAGATGGTGGACACCTGGTTGTGCCGCAGGTCCCACTGGATGCGCACACATACACTCACGGCCTGCAGGGGAGGGAAGGGTGTGCCTAGGCGAGCGTGCCCCTCCGTTGATTCCAAAGAAAAGGACAAGGTGCGTAGTACCTTGTCTGGAAAGAACAGTGAAACAGCTATGAAATCAAGTCTTACATTAATGACGTTTAGATGTGATTTGGGCTGATGAAGATCACCCTGCTTCAATAGTAATTTAAACAGATTTTGTGAAGTGCTGAAGAGATACTTTTCGCACAGTACAAGTTCTCCAATTAAACATATTTACGAAAGTGAGCCACCCAACAATGCTTTTCTTTAGTTATCAAATATATTGTGTAAGGGATGATAATAAGTTCATTACTAGAATGCTTACACTGTTTGGAGACAGCAACTGACTCTCTGATGAGCGGTTGGTTAGGGTCTATAACCCAAATGGGCTCTTGGAGCCGGGACTTTCTGAGCAGCAGGAGGGCCACCTCCTCATCCTCCGGCGTCTCCTTTACAGTCAGCACACTGAACTGAGTCATGCAGAAGCGTCTGGCCCACTGGAAGCTCAAGGAAGCATTGATCAGCTGGAACACTTTATCTTCAGTCATATGAACCAGTGCAGAATCTATGCTCCTGAATTCTGTTTGGGGGGGGGGGGGGGTTGAGATTTGGAGGAGGAATGAGATTTTCCAGTGTATCCCAACCCAACACATTCAGTATTAGATAGTTTTAAACGAAATTGACAAAATACCCCCATTGGGACTTGCCCGGATTCTTTATTTCTTCAGCAGTACACTACTTTGTATTTAGTAACCTGGCAAGTTGTGAAGTGGCTGTTGTAGCCTGAAAGCCAGCCATTAACGGCTCACATACACAGCTGAACAGAGCAGCAGCTCCAGGACTCACCCTCAGACTCCTGCCCCCCTCTCTCTTGCCAGGGCTGGGTGGGCTCACTCTCACTCACCACCTGGGGAGCGCAACAAAAAAAATGACATAGCGTGGAAAAGTAAATACACTTTCAGACAAAACTCTTAACAAAAAAGTGTAGGTGCACCAAATAAATAAGTCATTCTAAGCTATTTTTCAGGCTTTAAATCATATTCACATATTAATTTGCAGGGATTTTAGTATATGTATTATTTACCACGGCATTGGCCAGAAGAATGATAAACAACATTCCCGTCATCTTTGCATAGCTTGTTCTTGAGTGTGCTTCTCAGTGAGAAGAGATCACTGTTTCAATAAAGACAAAGAAAAGAATGATGCTCCTTTGCACATTGGGGGAAAATAGTTAGAAAACATGGAATGTTCTGAAATTTTAAAACACCTTTGCTATTATGATGTATGATTTTCAGATAACGTACACAACAAAATATATAAACAGAGCCAAGGTCCATAATAAATACTCAAGTAAAGAATATACTTACATGGAAAATAGCCACACGTTTGGAAAAATCGCAATGATGCTAAGAAGACCCACTGTAAGTACATATGTATGTGTGTGTTTGTGTATGTAAATGTGTGATTGTGTTTGTATAGCATGTGTGTTTTGTGTGTGATGAATGTGTGCTGAATGCCATCTAATGTAAATGCTGCCCTATTGGTGCATGTTTGCATGTGGGATGAAGGTCCCCTTGTTCTCTTTGGTCTGCTCCCAGAGCCAGTCCTCCTCAGTCAAACATCACGCCAAGATTCATAGTAGTCTCAGTGAGAGCACATTAGCATCCAGAATCTTCTACAGCTTTCCTGCACATCCGAGGCTGTGTGTAGGTCAGCTTAGTCCGTTCCATGTGCTCGTTCCTCTCTCTCTCTCCTCTCTGTGAGGTTCTGATGCTTGGGAGGAGGTGAAAGCAGACCCTCCCTTTGTTCAAGCCCTCTGACTGCCTTTGGTGGTGCTGTACCAGGGTTTTGTCATGCAAATGGACCTGATTTCTGCAAAGAAACCTCTTGCGCAAGCACTGTCAACCTTGGCGTGGAGAGTTAATCAAGAACAGCAGGCGGCCATAGGAAGAGCGCTGGCCAGACCGAATATATGTTTTTTGGCACGGAGTGCCTTTTGGGTTCTGTATTTTTGGAGGATCAAAAAATGCAACAAAATGAATAATCAAGATTATGACACACCATTCAGCTTTTTTACCAAAAGTCAGATTTGTGCAAATATGGGGCATTCTGTAAAACATGTCAACTGAAAATACAGTAAATTAAGGATACGCAAAAGCATATATATTCTTTCATGATGCCCCTTTGAAACAGAGAAAGAAACCATGAATGTTTCAAATAACGCAAAGAGAAAAACATATATGGGAAAGAGAAGGACAAAAAGAAAAGGAAGAAGAGGAAAGGCTCCTTTAGGTCTTCATTTACCTTTTGTTCAGGCAGGATTAGACTTCAGTGCACCCCATTGAACACACCTGTGCAAGTGCATAAAGAGCACTTAAGAATGAAGTGACATCACTAATACCCAAAGTACACCACTGTGTAAGACAAAACCCTCCCTTAGTGTTCTCCAGCCATAGGGTCCCACAGTACAGCAAAAGTTTATAAACCAACCAGTTTACCAACATTTTAGTGTTGAACTAAAATGGGGGGGGGGATTCAATGTTAACGCAAACATAGTGCCATTCTCTCTGAAAAATGAAATTCAACAGACAAAACTATTATTTAGTACTGAATTGCTATTGATATTTACTCCATCACAAAAGTATCAGCCCAGAAAAACATACATATATATTTTAAACACCAAAACCAATTGCACAAATTGCAAAGACAATAATATCTCTGAACACCCTGGACAGCCTACCCTGTTAGACATCTGTACCCATACAGAAATCCCCCACAAAAAAAGAATGCATGACTTCCCTGGGCTTCAACAATAGCCCACACACCACTGTGACCACATACTAACCTAATGAATGTCTGGCGAATGCCCTAACCTTGCTCTCCCGTTGGCTCCTGGTGCGGCTCAGGACAAAAGGACAGAGAAGTATGTGCTGAGTGGAGAGCTGGGTGATCATGACAGAGTTTTACAGAGTGGTACTGTTACATGTAAAGACAGATGTGACTGCGTGGATACTGTTTAATTTCAAAATAGGAAGCCTTTCATTAAATAAACAGGGAGGTGATAAGCCGGAGGGTAATAAGCGGGGAAGGGGTGGGGGGTTTAATTTTTCAATTGTTCAATAAAAAAAAGACAAGGTAAAAGAACAGGTGAGGATACAGAAGAATACTATGATTAAAATAGTTAAGATCATTTTAAGAAGACTTTCTTCACACATACATCACAAAAATTGACCTTTATGTATCTAATATGTATTGCCCTAACAGAGTCTTGCTGTGTGTAAAAGTGCAGAGATTGCTCAGAGGGAGGCTGGTGGGATATACACTCAGGGGAAAGTTTGATGGTAAAGCCTGGTAGAAGGTGCAGCATCTGACGCAGTTGGTTCTTCAACATGTCAGCTACTGAGCAATGAATCATGGACTTGTAAAACACAGTGCTGGTCAACACAAATGAGGCCCATTAGGTCTTATTGGGAGGAGGAGAATATGAGGCATTTTCCCAGGGAACCCTCAGCAACAGACAGCTACTACAGGGATAAAGGGTTTGGGTTAAGAAAGTACCTTTTAAACACTGACGCCGTTGTTGAAAAAGCAGGTCCATCAATCACAAGCACTACCAAGACTTTAAACCAGATTCACACTGCCTCTGCTGATTCAACTGTTATGCCCTGTATTGTTTTTTTTTTTTTCTGGTATATGACGGAACATATACATACACACACATTCATCCATCCATACATCCATACACACATTAACAAAAAAAAAGTGTATTTTTGAATTATTTATTTAGATAGATGGATGCATTATTTAGACATTATGAAACGTAATTTATTTGCCTCACACAACTTGTATCACATTGCATTACATAGTAGTTTAAGAGTATACATCTTTTGTTAATCTCTCATTATAATAAGTATTTCCAACATGATTTCAATTATACTATACGAATGAAAACTGTATGAGCAATCAGGCATCAGCATTTGGAGGTACTGTGAAGACTCAATGGACCCTTAGAAAATCGTGTGAGAGCGAAATAAAGAGGGCACCAATATAGTCCTCAAGACTGCAAAGACACACGCACACACACACACACCCTCACACACACACACACACACACACAAACACACACACACACACACACACACACACTCACACTTACACTCACTCAGACACTCACCAACCAAGCCATTCAAGACATCCAAACAAAAAAGACAGTGCCAAAGAGACAATGGTAAAGCCGGTTTGCCAAAGTCTCTGAGTTTCTTTTCAAGTTTACAAACACTTCTCTGTTCTTGTGTCCAGTACAAACAGTGTCCTTTCAGCACGTTCAACAGCAGACAGCATTTCAAAGCCAAGAACTCACATAGGGGACATATCCCAACTGAAGTACTTTAAGTACATGACATCACAAATGTCAGGTATATCACAAAATAATTAAATAGTCTTAAAGTCATAGTAAATCTAGCTTTCTTTATTTACACTCCTGATGCCATCTGGAGCCTCTTTCTGGTAAACTATCCCTTTTTTGTACTTCAAATGTGTTGTCATGCAGCAGGCAGCCAACAGGTCCTTTTAATCAACACTGGGCCTTCATGTGTCCAAAAGGACAAAAGAAAGCAGGCATCCATTTTACTTTCCCCAACATAACACTTAAATTCATTGACCTTATGTTCAGGCAGGATTAGACTTCAGTGCACCCCATTGAACACACCTGTGCAAGTGCATAAAGAGCACTTAAGAATGAAGTGACATCACTAATACCCAAAGTACACCACTGTGTAAGACAAAACCCTCCCTTAGTGTTCTCCAGCCATAGGGTCCCACAGTTCAGCAAAAGTTTATAAACCAACCAGTTTACCAACATTTTAGTGTTGAACTAAAACGGGGGGGATTCAATGTTAACGCAAACATAGTGCCATTCTCTCTCATGCAGCAGGCAGCCAACAGGTCCTTTTAATCAACACTGGGCCTTCATGTGTCCAAAAGGACAAAAGAAAGCAGGCATCCATTTTACTTTCCCCAACATAACACTTAAATTCATTGACCAGCCCTTCTTCCCCCTGCTTCACTGTAGCATTTGCCGCCATTGCTTCTCTATGCATTGCCATGGTTACCCAAGGTTTCTAAGGATGGCATGGTAACGTCAAACAGAATCCAAGCCCACATCAGGAGAGACAAAGGGCCCATGACCTACATGTGGGGAGAGGATGGGTTGTTTCCCAGAAGTGCAGACTGCACTGCACCAAACACTCTGGGATGCTGAATCCCCAAAGTCATTGTTTTGGACAGACTTTTTCACCCCATATGCTGGGAAGCTGAATAGACCAACTTGTTGATCTTCCAGGTCTATTCAGTCTTACACATGCTGTTCCAGAATATCACTGCAGGGACGGAGGGAGTACCCCCATGGAAGTTTTCCTGAAGAAAGTGTGAACATAATGGTGTACAAAACTAAGGACGCAAATGTGTTGTACACAATTTTTTTTTAAAGTACTTCAGTTAGGATTTTAAAGCAATGTATGGACAAGAAATTATATAGGAGGATCAAATAAAATACTACCTATTAATGACAGCAGAGCAGTATAACATTCAACATACAAATTCAATTTAACCAAATATTTTACCAAAATCAATTTTTTCATATCTACTCACACACACTTTGTTGTAGCCTCAAGCCTTTGCAGATAGCCATCTAGCTGGTTAATGTTTTTAGCATCTGAGGCAGCTAACATAGATTTAACATTCCTATTTGGTTACACATTACTGAAGTAGTGGGGACATATCACCATGACTGTTCATGATAAGACTGCAAAACTATAAAAAGTGTGTGTTGTGTTAAAAGTGTGTTGTTCGGAATTTGCTGCTCTTTTGCCATAGCTAAAGTGTGTCTTAACTAGCTAGCAAAGGACGGAGGCCAGCACCCATTTTAACCTTTTTGCTAGCATGGCCCCTTCCCATGTCTGTGGTCATGGGTAGAATCCAGTGTGTGGCTCAATTTCTCACAACACTGGTTACAATTGCATAAACAGCACAGATATCACAGCACAATTTATTGTTGGGACAAGCACACACCATGACCATGTCTGCACCGGAATTGTCCAGGCTTTGGCTGGCATGGCCTTGCAGGTCAAGGTGGTCTGAATCGGAATGAATAAAGTGTGCAGCTCATTTCAGAACACCACTCATTTCCCTTCTTTTAGTAATTGCTCTTCCAACTGAGGAGTTTTCAATGCTAGACTGTGGCAGCTAGAACATTGTGCAGGTAACAACAAAACACTTTAAAACAAACAAAAAAAAAAACATATGGGGAAGCCGTGGCCTACTGGTTAGGGTTTCAGGCCGGAAACCGTAGGGTGGCCGGTTTGATCCCCCCGACCAGTAGGAAAAATGTGGGCGGGGGAAGTGGTAGACCACTGCTCTCCCATGCCCACATCCACGGGTGAAGTGCCCTTGAGCAAGGCACCTACCAGTAACCCCGATCACTGCTCCCCGGCAGCTCACTGCTCCGGGTTAGTGTGTAACCTCACTTCACTGTGTGTGTGTGTCACTTCCCTGGATGGGTTAAATGCAGAGGTGAATTTCAGAGTGTGTGTGTCTACACCACCTCTGCTATAGAGAGGACTTTCACTTTTTTTTTTTTAAACACGTATAGGTCCCGTCCAAACTGATTTTTTGTCGAATTTAGCGAATTGCTCCTCATGGTCCTCTAACTGTCCATTCTGTGTGTGCATGCAAAAAAAGCATCTACCAGTGTCCGTACACAGTTCTGGCTCTGCAAATGGGAAGCAAACAAAGTGACTCGGGCCGTTCACTATTCCAGCCAATTAACACGTTGCATTAGGAGCTTTGAGGGGTGTAATTTAATTGCCTGTTTAGCTCAAATATCAGCAACCTTTTGCCAGGATCACGGGCCCAACCTTTGATCAGATTAATGACTTGCAGCTGCTTTCATTAGCCTCTATTGCGAGACCTTAACAAGAATCCCCTCTGAAACTTCCAACGTTTCACAGCGGGATCCAGTGTGTGTTTAATATGGATTATTTTGTTCTGGACATGCATGTAGCCCAAAAGCAGGGTTATGAGTTCTGAAATATAAACAGTTTTTTAATGTCTGTTGTGCATTACATGTTTAGATGCACTATTGACACTATTGACATTGACATATTTAACAAGACGTACTTCATGTTATAGTGGTGCATACTATGACCAGTAAGAGAAATTACCAGAAGCAAGAGAATGCGAAAGAATGAACTGAAATAACAAGACATTTTCCATTCCAGAAAAGTCATGTTAATTTGAATTATTATGTTTCTGGCAACAATTGGCTTAAAGGTTTGTTGTATATCTTAATCTGAGTGAAAATCTAAGGAATTCTAGTTTGTGGATGTAGCGGCTGTACACTTATAGGGGGTGAAGTAGTACTTTTTATGAGTGTGACTTATATATCAGATATATTCTTGTGATAAATTTGAGCATTTTGTGAAATTTACACGTACACACAACCAACTACACTGTAAAATGTTACCGGGGTTTTACAATATTTAACTGATATATTTCACAATAAATCATCGTATTATTACTTTACAGGCTTTGACTGTAATAATCACAGTGTCATGTTGTAATGTAGACTTTACTGTGAAATCAATGTAGACACAGTAAGTTACTGTGAAAAAAACGATACCGGGATTTCACAGCATTGTATAGGGTTATTTCACAGTAAAATACTCTATTCAAATCATCCTTTGTGATAACCCAATACATTACTGTAAATTTGAATTGCACTTAAATTATATACAGCAAGACGATGTCATTCCAACATAGGCATACAAGTATTGACATTTATAACAGTGAGGTGGGGCTAAAAGCAAATCATGCTTCATGTGGATTGGTGAAGTGAAAGGAAATGATTTCGCTGACCACAAGCAGTGAAAAAAGCAGAAGAAGAAGAAGAAGAAAAAGAAGAAGAAGGAGAAAACACCATATGACCACCTGCCTTTGTGCAGGGATGGTCATAATGAATCATAGCTAGTTCATTTGAACTGAGCACAGGGGTATGCATATTCATAACTGCAGTTTTCCAGGTGTTGGGATTCATAATGAACCAGATGTGTTGCTCTTGGGGAAAATGGTGGAATGTCCCCCCTTCTTAACAAACATTCCTCTCCGGACAGTCAATCAGGGGCATGTTTGTCCACTCTAATCTGGACCCAGCAGGCACGCTTTATGGTCTGCTCCCTCCGCCATCATCCACACCCTTAGCAAGTCATCATGTTACCAAGGTGATGGTCTTTCAGAACAGCGCCATAAATGTGGGGGTGTCAGGCCGAAGACAAAGAGGAGGGAAGGATCCAGTCTGGACCAATCACATCAAGGGAGAAAGCATCAGGTGTGCCTCGTTGCCTTCTAAGTGAAACCACATCACATGACAGATGTGTCCTTCATGACCTCCTGGATATAATTATTACATGATGAAATCAGTGAAATCCATGAACATTTGTAAAGTCACATTAACCACAGTCTACTCATAAATATTTTTGATGAAGCGAACTGACTATGTATTTATGGATACAATTATGAGGCACAATCTAAGATGAATCATTGTTGATCTGGAATACATCTTGACATGAGAACAAGTGTGATGCATATTTGTTACGTATTGTCACCAATATTGGTTTGTAAGACTAGGTCATCTAGTTCCCCAGACCCCTAGGCCTAGCAAAGTGGACTCCAACTCCAACTCCAACACAGATGTAAGAATAACTTTTGGTGCACAAAAAGCTCTATGTCATGAACACCAAACAAATACATTCCCAAGTCTGTTCCCTTGGCAGTGGTCCACTTCTTACTCATGAGCTGGTGGATGTTGTAACACTGTCTCCACCTGGTGGAGGTCTGTCTTATTATGTGGGTGGTCATCTGTAAGTCACTTCTTCCGCATGCTGAAGGCTTTGTTACACTGAAGAAAAAATACTTTGGCAACTGGAGCAAACAAATTTGAAGTTAAATTAAAAAAAGATAAACATTCTGTACTTGCAGTAAATGTACTCATAGCATCTTTACTATTTACTATTATTTTGGGATGACAGAGAGGGTCATCCTCAATGTTCTTTCTAAGAGCTTGTACAGAAGCCCTTATAAACAGGTGGGAACTTCTACACGAACAGCCTCCTAATGTGTCCTTTCAGCTCTCTTTCTGCTTCCATTGCAGTGCAGGAACTACGACCTACAAGTGACCAGGGTTAGCATTCTGTCAAGTGACAAGGCCTAACATTTTGCTTTCTATTTTGCTATTATTGAGCGCAATCAATTCAGTCAAAATAAGGAAATATTTCTCCAGTGGCAGTACCAACATTATAATGTTAAACCAGAGATTATCGTGATAACAGTATGATTACCTCAAGGTCTAGTCCTCCATTCAATTAAGCTATAAAGCTGCTAAAGGCTGATATATACTCGGTTTTAGACGCAACGCGTAAGCACGTAAGATACACAAGAGCCCCTTGCGCAGTAAAATACCCCCCCCTTACGTGTTTAAGTGCGTCGCCCAAAATGTCTGACTATCCCACAAAGACACTCCGGCCTTACGCAGCTCGCAAAGACGGTGATTGGCCGGCTAACCACAGCCTTTCACAGAGTCTCACGTTTCCGGTTTTATAGCATAGTACAGTCTTTTTTAGACCCAGATTTTTTTCAATCATGAATAGCCTGCAGACCGTCTCACAAGCCTTTTCTTGTGGATTATTAACAAACATAACAGAAGAGGTCCGAAGACATGAACTCCTTTTCAAACCCTCTTTAAACACTTATAAGGACGCTCAAATGACCGCAAATTTATGGAGAGAATATCCCATTCTCACCCGCGATTGTTTGGAAAGAATGTGCTAATTCACAGAACAAATACTTTCATATTCATTTCCCACCACGTGTGAGTCATGGTGATATCATTCATTGAGTTCATATTGACGTGAATCAATCGATTGCACCCGCGAGTTTGATAGAATGAGCCCGGTCTGCTCATACAAAACCTATAACATTAACGTGGAGTTGCGGCCAACACCATTGTATTAACAAGCACTGACAACCAGTGGTGTAGTGGTCCCTGGAGAAGTGGGTATACTCTTAATTTTGCAAAAAAAAATAAGCAGCCCATACAACACAGGATAAATTACCTGTTTTGAGAAGTGGGTATACTTAATGCTGGCTGAAAAATAAGTGGGTATACTCCGTAAACCTGCGTATACCCTGGACTACACCACTACTGACAACATACACTCACACGTTTATCTCGCCGTTAACCTCTCATCTTTGAATAATGTAACTCATAAACACATAGTTTTGGCCGTCATTAAAGATGTGTCAATAAACTAACTTTTGCATCATGTGATCTGTCTTTTTCACCACTGGTACTGAATTGCCAACCTTTGTATTTTGTGTAACACATGTATTCATAACATCAAGCCTTTCGCCCACTTTCATGCTCCGGTAAGTTTTTTTCCTTTGTCCTGCTGCAATAAATACGCTTACTTCACTCAAAATTAAACCTACAGTTCTGGCGTTGATTTGCTTTGCAA
Source organism: Sprattus sprattus (assembly GCF_963457725.1). NCBI lineage: Eukaryota > Metazoa > Chordata > Actinopteri > Clupeiformes > Clupeidae > Sprattus > Sprattus sprattus. The sequence goes on from NC_137913.1 coordinate 27,493,108, forward strand.
CACGCACAATCCGTAGGGAACCTAATGGAACCTTAAGGAACCGTAAATCAAAACTTGTCTAAAACAAGTTCCTTGGGTAAATTACGTGCTTACGCGTTGCGTCTAAAACTGAGTATATATCAGCCTTAACACTCAGTTGAATGGCTTCATGGCATAACTTCATACATTAGTACACCAGCATCACTATGATTTATTGAAAGACTATATTTCAGTTCATTCAATTACTGTAACCCCACCAAGCAAACAATGCAAGCTAAAATGTATTTTGCTAAATTCAAAACATCACCTCTGGTAGATCTTGCTGATTTAAAAAAGGTGCTTGTTGTCCTACACTCACATTGCTTTTAACCAATGAGTGTCAAACATCAATGCAAGCATCCCCTAGCAGATTCAGGGCCGCACAGAAGTATCTACCCCGCAGCTGAAAGAGGTCCCACAGGGTGCAGTTTCTGCAATTGAAATGGAAGGTGCCAGCCCCCCTAAAACATTCTGCAAGGACCAGCAGTGGAAAAACTATTTCATTTGTTTTTATTTTTTGGGCTATCTTTTTCCCAGCCCTCCAAAGGCACTTTGCCAGTGTCTCAGTGACTGGCTTCTTGCTCAGGTGAACACCGTGCACAAGGGCCTGGTCACTGTTCCCCTGGATATGTATTGTATTTTGTAAAATGTTCTGGCAACAGTATTTTGTATTTTATTTTGATACATTTATTTGAGGGGTATTTTGTATTTTGTATCAAAATACATTTTGATGTATTTTTGCCCATCTCTGACTGTTCCCTTGGAGGGCACATATAGGGCATGCCAACATGGACCTGTGTATAGTGGGAGGCTGCTACTAGACGAGAGGGTTGTACACATCACCTCAAACAGCAAGAGATGCACTTCCGTCTGCAGGAAAGTGGCTGCATGTCAAAGATGCATTGGTCTGTTTAGACAATGGAGAAGGAGTATGCTATATCACCAGGAAGGCAATATAGACCAGCGGAAGCACTGTGAAGGTCCCCACTTGAGAGAGGGCAGGTAGTCGTGAGTCCCAACAAGGACAGGTCTACTTGTTGTCAGTTTGTCCCTCATGCATTGCCACACAGCAGACATGATCTTAATGGACTCCCACACCTGGTGAGGGGAGAGAGAGAGAGAAAGCCCATTTCCTGGTCCTACTCTTTTTTTTTTAAGATTTATTTTTGGCTTTTTTGCCTTTACTTGATAGTGCAGTGAAGAGTGGGACAGGAAATGAGAGGGAGAAGAGGTGGGGAGTGGACAGGATAAACGACAACGGGCCGTGTAGAACCTGATAATGTAATAATTTCCCGATAATGTAATAACTCCCGATAATGTAATACAAATTCCTTCATAAGTCCCTAAAACATGTAATAAAACCTGATAATGTAATAATACCCCGATAATGTAATAAAGAGCAGGTTAGCCTCAATTTTGCAGAACCTGATAATGTAATAATTACCTGATATTGTAATAACTTTGGTTGGTGCTGTAGCATCAGGTCTCCAGTTTCAGAGGTCCGAACAGTCACACTGTTTGGGCACTGTAAATCATGCAATAATGGCAAGCAATCATGAGGGGGCCTATTAGCCTAGAAATCTAGACGCCCCTAGCGGCAGCAAATTTAATTTGCAGCCAGGGACCATCTGGTCAACTGTCATCGTTTTGCGCAGCTGAAAATCCAAACTGTACCAGGCCAATCAAATCGTCGTTTGTCATTCGTCAGTCGCTCGGATTGGTTGTAGCGCCATTCCTATTGCGTGGCATTGCGTGCAGAGGCAACTTAACAGACAACCGTTAATCCCGCCCACACTGAAAATCGTGTTGTGCCAGACCCTTGTACAGCTTCTTGCTGTACAGGTTTGGCTTGCGAGGCTAAAGGCCTATACCATTGGGATCAAAATATGAGCAAAACAATAGTGGGTGGTTGTCTACACAGCATCACTACTTGGTCTGAATAACTGGTGTCCCAACATTTCAGCACTGACCAAAGTTTTTACAATATCAGGAATTTATTACATTATCAGGTTCTGCAAAATTGAGGCTAACCTGATAATGTAATAACTTCCAATTAATGTAACATTTTATTACATTATTGGTATGGCGATTGTTACATTATTGGGGAATGCACTTTATTACATTATTGGGATATTATTACATTATCAGGTTTTATTACATCTTTTAGGGACTTATGAGGGATTCTTTATTACATTATCAGGGTTATTACGTTATCAGGAAATTATTACATTATCAGGTTCTACAGGCCGCATTCTAACCCATGTCCCCAATAGGCGTCTTGTGTATGTGCCTACTGCTTGCGCCACAGTGCCCCGCCCCCCTTCCTGGTCCTACTCTTTTGGATACTTGATACTCCAATTCTGTATGCATTTTGGTACAGGAAACATAATCTTTGATGGACGTGTTCACCTCAGGAAACTATTCTGAGCCTCTAGCCCTGACTTTGTTTTTTTGTCACAGCCACATACAGTGGAGCGAATAGGTTGATGATATTCTTGTGTTTGCTAGTGTTCTTCTTCATCCCCCAGACAAAAAAAATGGAACGATGGTTACATTATTACATTTTGTCAACTTCAGATGAAGAAAAGTATCATTATAGAACATCAGCATGACAGAGATAAGGTTAAATGGCTATGAAAGAGAACCATTTACATTCACATTTACAATTATTCCATTCGACAGAAAACATGTATTCAAATCCGCCTACAAGTGAGGTAGAGAAGAATACTCTGCAATGTCGTTTTTGTCAAAACAAAAACAAGAGTTTTAAAAATTGTTATTTAGTGGAAAATTGCCAACTTAAAAAAATGTATGATTTGTACTTTGGAACCTGAAGAATCATATGCAAACTGAGTAGTTTTAAATGAGGTCTTCAATAATACTAATCTTTTTGTTGCCCACAAGAGGTTGCTGTTGGCCATTTTTGAGAGGTCAACTGTCCACTGCAACGTGTGAATGCATGCTGTTGAGTGATGCTTGATGAAGGATTCTGCAACTTAAAACAATTTAAAAAGTGAAGAGGTCTGAACACTTACTGAATGCACTATATGCATCCCACATATCTTAACAGAAGTGCAGTTTAAGAGGGGTTGTCTTCGGTGCTGAAAGGAGAAGTAGGATTTGGAGGGAGGGTCCTATTTTCCTGGGGCCCCTGTCCTAAAGGTGTTGTTTGAGAAAGTGATTCTTATGCTGTTTATTAGAGAAGTATATTCATACAGTTTAATTGAAGAATACTCACAGCGAACCAGATGATTTTTACATTGGTGAAGCTTGTCTTCTGATAGGCCTAAATCCAAGGTCTCATCATTTTGTCTTCTAACTTCTCAGGCTCAAGTTGACATGGAGATACAAGAGCCTGCAGTGGACAGGCGTAAGCAAGAACATCAACAGGCAATTTATTATAATGATAGTGGAACTGACAATATTGCATGTTGCATTTTCTGATCTTTTGAAATATTCAGTTTTTTTTGTTTTTTTTTACCATGCCTGTCAGTGACACAAGCTTCAGCAAATGAATGTCCTCAATCATCATACTGAAAATGTGATTTAACATGATATAACACAATCTTAAAGCTGGAGTTGGCTATTTTCATTCAGAATACTTTTTGTTCTACTTCACAAAATTCTCCACACCTGTTGAGAGCTATTCTTAGTCAGTATGTCCTCTGAGGACTGAACTGTGATTGCAAGTGACTCCCAGAATCAGTGAGAGCTGGAAAAACAGTCAGACAACCAATCAAAGGAGACATCCAACCAGTGTTTTCAATAACTTACCTGTGAGTCAAGGGCATGCCAGTGTGTGGTATAGATGAGGAGCTGAGGAGAGGAATATACTTGTTAGGCTGATGACAGAGACTCTGCTTATGTTATATAATATATAATATAATATGCCGTACACATGCCAGTTTAGAGAGAAGAGAGAAAAGCCATTATTGTCATTGTATTCGCATACAACGGAGCACTGCTCCTGTTGGTGCCATGAGGGACAACATAAGACAACAATAGTACAAATAGCTAAAAAAAAAAAAAAGTTCAACAAAGTGCAGTGGTAAAGAGTACAAGTTCTCCCTCAGACTCCCTCAGACGTCTCTGCATACCTCCCTCTGTGGCCATGTACCACCACTGGACAATGCATAGTGAATGTGAACCTCACCAACCACCGCTGAGGTGCTGTCTTAGTGTGTCATTTTCAGTGTATTCATGTTATTCATAGTCAAACGTTGAAAATGGAAACCTGCTTTGAGAACTGAATACTGAACAAGTAAAGAGCAAGAGTGAATGTTTGACCCTATGTTTGACTTGTTTGGTCGAGAGGAGTGAGGACTACACCTATGGTCTATTTTAGCGTTCCCGTGAAATAAATGCATTGCCCATAACAACTCATGAAATATCACACTTGTTTAAGATTTTGTCTTTGTAGTGGCGAAGTGTTTTGTCATCCAATACAGAATTGTTTTCAGTCAGAAAGAGTAAATGGGTCCTGCGGAAGTAACTTTAACGTTGAATGAAAGTAAAAAGTAATGTGTAATGAATACATTCTGATACAAGTCATATGTTAAGGATATGCTCAGGACTACATCACCAGGCTTACAAAAAAGGTTTGTAAGCCTGGTGATGTAGTCCTGAGCATATACAATACCTTACATCTGCCCTTATGTTGCATATGTTATGATTGGATCTTGAATCAGAGAGGGACATTTCCCCTAGACTAGCAATAATGTAGCCTAATTCAAGGTAATCCTCAATTTCTGTGCAATAATTCAGACTCACCAATGAAAAGGATTTAAATAATCAAAAAATGAATGCCTGCTATAGAAGAAAGACAGGAAGAAATCAAAACAAGAGAGCAAAAAAAAAAAAAAAACCCTCTTTTGAATTGCTTTTGCCGCGCTAAATGCTTCTGTTTTGGGCCGATCATTCGTCATGTCATGCAAATTCAGGTGAGAACATAATACACTTTTATTGAGCCTTTGATGGCTATAAATGCTGATCAATCTCCATTAAGAGAAACAGGAGCCAGCCTGTGCATTTCCTGTGTTCTTCGCGTGGCTCTTTTGTGGGGAGGAATATCATCGCTATGTCGTGGCATCTAGTTACAAAGTATGTGTGTCTTGGGGAGGGTGGATTTTTTTTCTCTCTGTCTTGGAATGCGCGGCAATGCCCAGTCACCCCTGCAACGGCCGGCCCCACAGAGGACCCCCGGCGTCCACCACCATGCATTGCACGCTGAACTGAAGGTGACACCGGAGACAGAGAAATGCTCTGGAGGTGGCGCAGGGGGCAAAGACGCAAGAGTTGTTTTATTGCTCGGACGGCGCGGGGTGGAGGGGTGGCTGGGGATGGTGGTGGAGGTGGGGGGAACCACACAAATGGTAGTGGGGTTAAGAGGTTAGGAACATAATTCGGAAATGTGCAGATAAATCAGGAGCGTCCAGGGTTGCGGTGGAGGAGGGCGGACACAGGCCTGCCTGCTGCAGCCACCTGATGTTTCCTCTCCAAACACGAGCGCAACCTCGACCCACCCCCGGAGCTGCCCCCCTGACCCTAAGGACTTCAACAGGCTGTGGCACTTCTTAGAGGCCAGGGCAACAGGGGGACATTCACACCTTGTTAAGTTTTACAGCTTGTGCATTTGTCGGGACCCCAATTCTCTATTGCCCCCCTCTTTGATGTAACTGGCACATTACAGGGAAAGTCAGTACTGCTAGAGTTCCGTCCTGTGTCAAATGAGAGGAGCGTGTAAATGAGCAAGATTTAAGGTCTACAAAACAATACCTGTTGCAATGTATTTATTACACAGCTACTATAGCTATGTGTAAATCCCCCGGTCCTTTTTTATCATGTGTTCTGGAAAAGCTGTGGATGATAAATATACCTCTCTCATCAAAGTTTTTTGATTGTTGTTGCAACAAACTGTACCGTGGCTTCAGTACATTTCCTATGTAGGTCAACCTCAGTTGATGGTTCTGAAACATCTCATCTTCATGTGTTGCTTGACATTTAAGTTGGTGATGAAAAATAACTTGAGAGCAGAATAAGCACATGTCTTGTGTGGGACATGATGTCAGTCTTGGCTTGCATGGATTGCTTCACTTTTGTTCGAGAATTCTTTCCCTTTTACCTGTACATGAGAGGCTTTAGTAAATTGCATGAAGGAATGCAAAGTCAAGTGATTAAAGGAGAAGAAAGCAGGTGATATTTCAGGGGTAAGGGGTACTTAGTATGTGAAGCCTGACTGTTGAAAAAGGGAGAGGGAGGGAGAGGGAGGAGGGAGGGAGAAAGAGAGAGTGCATTATTTGCCTTGCCCACAGGTAAATGTCTGAGTGACTATAAGTCACCTGGAGAAATGTACCTTCACATTTGGCAATTGAATCATGTCCCTTGAACACATCCTAATGTAATGTAGTACATACTTTTCAAAATACTATTGCAAATAAATAGCCCACTGAAGTGCAGGGGCTTTAGCTAGGAGAAGGCACTCCTTTGAGATGGAGCACAGAGAGGGTCTGAGGTGTTCTTAGTGAGGCGACCAGATCAGGTTTCCCCCACTGTCAGGCCCTGGAACAGTGGTAGAGGAGAGAAAAAAAATGATTCCTCCCGTCCAGGAGAAAAAAAGTCACTATAATTTAGGTAATTGTTTTTTCTTTTCTTGTTGCATGGAAGGGTCCGTTTGGGGTGTGGGGGGGGGGGGGGGGGATTTGGGGGTTGGGGGCAGAGGCATACCTGAAACAGTGTTGTACCACCTTTCAGTGTGAAAGGCCCCTCTTGTGGAGGTCTGAATGCGGGATTAAGTCTTTTGAGCATACCTACTTTGTAGCACCTGAATGTGAAAGAAAGGCAGCCATTGTCAGGGCATGGCTCTCCCCCAGGGTCCTCCCAGTACCTAGCCCCCCGATTTAGCCCTCCCCTGCTCTCCCCAGCCCACCAAAGCCCACCTCGGACCATCTCAGCCCAGCACTGGCAATTAGCCACCCGGATCAAACTCGGCGGTCGGGACTAATTGTTTCTAACAGGGCTTTGTATGAGGACATGCTGTTTCCCATTCAGGTCAGTCCCTATGGCCCCTCGTGTGTGTCAGATAGGGGAGGGCATCGTTTCCACCCGGGAGATAAGCCAGTTTTCTTTCTTTCTCTTTTTTTTGTGTAATAGCCCCCCACCCCCCCGAAAAAACTAGACTTCATTTTCACCTTCCTTTCACGCTTCAGGTGCGCTTGTGTATTGAAGTGGGCAGAATGTGCGGTGGGTGGGAAGGGAGACAGATACAGTACCACACAAGATGTCATTCACTGGCGGCTGCCCCCTTTATTAAGCGTCAGACTGAAAAGGGGGTGTATTTGTACATCGGAACAAAATGATTTGAGTCTTTCTCTCTCTCTTTCTCGCTCTCTCTCTTTTGGCTTTCTATTCTCCCTCCTGACTCTTTGAACTGTTGAAAGAGATTTGGAAGAGTGGGAGAGGGAGAGAGAAAAAAGAAAAAGAAATTACAAAGCCAGAAAGTGGTGGAACCCACAAAACTACTAATGGCATGTTTGTTCGAGTGAAAGGCTCTTCTGGTGGGTCCTTTGATTTAATCAATCACTTTTGAGTGGGTGATAAAGTCAGCCTTTATGGTAGTATTATGAGAGCACTTGTGACACATTATTGCCATTTAGCCAAACAAATAGCGCAATAAGCTTTGATAAAAGAGGTGAGCACATTAGATGCCGCCGGTTAGTTGTAGGCATTGACAGCGTGTTGATGAGGAGTTTAAAGGAATCTTTTTTTTTTTTTTTTAAAGCTTATGTGCTGAAGCTCAAGAAAACTTTGGCTCATGGGATGTGGTTAAGATGTGGCCATCCGTGGAGCGGGTTCTCTGTTAATTGGAGTGTGATATGGTATGCTGAGAACCGCAGTCGAGCCGCTGATAGACAGACAGAACGTCCCCCTGCTGTGGACCCCTCTGTCTGCCCCTCAAACCTGACAGCCCCCGAGAGAGAAAGAGAGAAAGAGAGAGAGAGAGAGAGAGAGAGTGGAGAGAGAGCATTTTCTCTGGAATGTTAGTAGCTATCTGGACTGACACATAACCATGGACCGTTCAGAGACTTGTGTCTGTGCCTCTGTGCTGGTAGAGTGCTTCTGCACATGTCCATCTCCACCACATCAGTCTTTGGATTCCCTTCTTTGCCTCTTCGTGGCTTAGGGGAAATAATTTTTTTCCTGACATTCAAAACCATGGCAAGATAGGTCAAATTTTGTTATATTTACCGAACTGGATGTTCTGTAAATCCTTCTTCTGTAAATCACAGGAACTTGAAGACTCTCACATCAAAAATGTTCATCAAGAATCAGGCATCTACAGCATGTCACCACTGAGGTCATTATCATGACATGTCATGACAGCTAATACCAGCATGGCTTTTCTCAGGATGCTTTGCTGTCGGACATATTATGAAAGATTTTAAATAAAGTGGCATGTACATTTTTTCTGTTCTCTTCTTTTATGTTCACCTGGTAAGAAAATGTTCTGGTAACAAAGAAGACTTTCTAACAATTCAGCTTTGCTACGTCTGTTTTACACCACAGCCCTGGACCAACTGCCTTTATTAAATCTAGATGACATGGATACTACAGGGTTATGAGTACAATATTAATACCCACTGAAAGAATAATTGTGGAATTGCCGTGTGTTGTGAAAGGTTCAGAACATTTGTTCTAACCTTAACCATTTAAATACAGACCTGCATTTAAATGTATGTATTTGAAAAAGTGCAATGAATCATCAACATCTTTTTAATGAATAGTCCATTATTTAACAAAACAAATAAAACTTCTGATGAAAACATAACTATTCCTCACAAAGTACCCTTCACAAATAGTTACAATTTAATGTACCATATGGTTGTATCAAAACTGACTTCCATACATTAAATACATAAGATGCATAAGATGCATCTTTGGATAAACAGACACGCAGACAGTTCACAAACTTTAAAGAGATATTGATTCTACCAGTATATCTCACATATAAACAAACAAAACAAATGAAACATCTTATATTTCATGATAGATTGATATGTCAAACCTCTATGTTGCGACATACAAAAGTAACATAGATTTCTATATTTCTGGCAACCATGTAATGTCAGCAAATATAAAGTCATGAGAGAATGGCTCCCCATTTTCTGACAGTCTATGTTCTATATATTTGTCTCTCCCTCTCCTTCTCCCTCTCTCTCTCTCTCTCTCTCTCTCACTGTCTTTCTCTCTCCTTCCATTCCTGCCCTCTCTCCCATGATCTGGGTGTCCTGTAGTGACTTGCCGAGGTGGTGTGGAGCGGTGTGCAGGTGAAGAGTAATAGGACCTGTGCTTGTGTTGTTTTCTGCCTGTTTAAGTGCTGTCTGTGGAGGTGTCCTGTTACCCTGCTCTCCCAGTGACCCTCTGACCTCGGCAGCAGCATCAAAGCCAGGCCATCATTACTCCAGCTGCTATTGTCTATGCCATTGTACGCATTTGATTCGGACCATCCAGGCAGCGTGACAGGTTTGTCACTGTCTCCATGATTGAGTGGACGTAAACGTGTGCATATTTTTCTTTGCTACACAGGACAGGCAAGACATGCCTGACTCCTGATTATAATGCAGTGTCTTCCCAGAATTTCTGCTGTTTGAAGTGATTCATTGTGCTAATAGCTGTATTTTAACTGTGTTAAATTAATTAATTTATTTTCGATTGTTCTTATGTTTTATTTCACTGAGCTACCAGCGTGCAATAGTGCAATCACTGGCTGTTCTTAGAGATGTTTCCATCCCCCGGTTGACTCATGTCAAGGTCCTGATGTGATCTCATAACTCTTCTGAATGTAATCAAAGGCATGCACTTTATCGACCACACAACTGAGCATCACACATCTCAAAGATTGATGGCTCTCACCAGTGGAGCATTCTTTTGCCAAACTAGATCATCGCACCGCAACCCAGCATCAGTGAGATACAACAGTCAGATTTGAGGCAAAGAGGCCATTGATGTGAACACACCGTCCAGAGCACAGTGGATGTGTGGAGAGATTGACGAGGGGGTCAATACAACCCCTCTTTGAGGTCACAGACAGGTAAGGGGGCACTTAGGCTGACCCAACAAACTGCTGCAGATTCCCACGACCAGTGAACTCTGGAGTCCTCACATCTTCTTCAACAGGATCTTGATTTCATCTCTTTGAGAGAGACTATTTGGGCACTTGGTTTATCACATTTGTAGGACACACAATACATTTCAAAATAGACAGCAAATGTGAGTGTGAGTAAGAACAAACATATTAACTAGTTAGAAAACTTTTAAAAGAGATGTTAAAGTCAATGATGTTAAATGTAGAAGGAAGGGAGTACGCCTGGTGGAAGATTGCAAGAATCCCTTAGGCAGCTTCGATAGTGGGCAAGAAGTGCTTTTCCCCCATAGAACAGTACGCATGGGAGAGCAGGTGATGGATCTTTGTAATCCCGAGGCCAGTGGCATTCATGAACATGCAATATGACTCTGTATGTTGATATATCTCCTTCTAGAGGAATTCAAATCAAATTGAAAGGCAGCCATACAAACTCAAACACTACCATTTTGTATATGTTTATATCAATAGCACATAGACAGTTAAACATTGTTGTTATTTTGTCTGACTGACGTAACAGTGTAAAAAACGAATCAGTTGAAGCTGACAATAACAAAAATAACTTGCTGCTCCTATGGCGACTGGTCTGATAGGTGTCTGACTGACGTGTCGGGGGGGGGGGGGGGGGGGGGGGGGGGGTGAGGAGCGTGTTGTTGTGTCACTGGCTGGTCGGGGTGTCGCCGGTCAGTGAGCTGCAGAGCAACACTTGTCTTGCTGATGGGGGTGGGGGGCCGAGAGAAAATAGAAAATGGAAAATTCCAGCTTGAAGTGCAGTCGTTGGTGATCAGGTGTGAACTGCAGAGCAGAGATCAGAGGAGGAAGGTCTGGAGCGAGGCAAGACAGCTGGCCCAGATCCACTCCACACACATCCCACATCACACACACACACACACACACACACACACACACACACACACACACACAAATACACACTCACACACTCCAACACAAACATACATGTGTGCATTGACACACACAGAAAAAAGATATGTTTGCAGGAAAATACATACAACACGCACACACACACATACATGCATACACACACATATACAAAGATATACACATGAAGGCACAATAGACACATGCACATTCACACACACACACACACACACACACACACAAAGGTTAACGATGCAAACCACATATGACACACAGAGACATGGACAAAAATGAAACACAAACACAACAATGTACACATTGGAAGAAACACATACACATGTAAAGACACTCAGATAAAGAAACAAATAAACACAAGCACACTGACATTCCAATACAAACTCATATGACTTCTGTTTTACAATTAATAACAATTAAGTCTAGTCCTTTCATTTCCCTATAATACACAAAATGCATGCACAACATTTGGCCAGTGCTGCACTGAAGTATGTACTTTGTTTGTGGAACTTGAAGGGGTTTCACAAAGTCACCTGGACTGGACTGTGCTAATATGTTAATGTGTGAGCTATGCACTGAGATGCCTGTGGGGCTATTTTGTCTTATTGAAATATTGATTCGTTTGCTGTGATTAATCTTCCTACTTTCTGTGGAATGCCCTCCCTGACCATCTCAGGGCCCCACAGTCTACTGACGTTTTAAAAAAAGGCCTAAAAACTTATCTTTTTTCAAAAGCTTTCTGCTAATCAATTTTCATTGTTGTTTTATATGTATATGTAGCACTTTGAGATTTGTATAATGTAAAGTGCAATACAAATAAAATGTATTCTTATTATTATTACTTTGGGAATCATAAGCATCCATGGAGACCATTGTAGAGAAGCAACATTACTGTAAAGTCAATATTTTTTTTTTTTACTTATATGCCAATGTGTTCTGCGTCTGGTAAGCAAAGAGGTAGAGGCATTAGAAGCAGCAGCAGAACTAGAAGAACTAGAAGAAGAAGAAGAAGAAGAAGAAGAAGAAGAAGAAGAAGAAGAAGAAGAAGAAGAGAGAAAGAAAGAATGTTGAGTGTTTCTATAGGACAAGTGCAAAGCTTTAAAGACGTGACCATGATGGAGTGTTGCTGTCAGTTGATGACAGAATAAATCTAGAGGACGCCTATCAATGGCCTCTTGAAATCCCATACCAGTCAAATATAAAGAACTAATGTTCCCTATGGGAGCAGAGGGTCATAGTAGTTTGGCTGCATAACAAATTTGAAATAAATGGCTATGTTTCCTGATGCTGGTGTGCAGAGGTCACATTTTTGAGATGCTCTTTTTGTCACTGAAATTTTCCCCAAAGCACTCCTGGTTTTTTGGGTCTACTTCTACAACTTAAAACATCTGTAAGACATTTCCTGATTGGTTGACATTCTCATTATCAAGCGTTTGTAAACTTGAAAGCTAAAATAAGACAAGCGGAAGAGAAGTAAGAAGAAGGAACACAAGGAGAGGGATTTGACAGAGGAAATTAATTAAAAAAATACCAACTACTACAAGAGGATGGAGTTCATTGTCACAGGCCCTTTCCTTATTGCAAGAGTAGTGATACTTTCTCTCAGCTTCCCTCCAACACTCATCCCAGCACACTATACCTCTTCTCTGTAAAGCAAAACTCTCCAGCACTCGATCTCTGCCATATTAACGAAGTGGACCACCACGGCACTATGGCTTTGACCTGACCCTGCGCCTTACACAGTTACACAGGTTCCCCCTGGCCTGATCAATGCTCAGTGACGTTTCTCACCATAAAAACAACACAGATGTTGCGGTGCCTTCAGCCAAAGCTGTGGTCAGGCTTGTCGTCAGCCACCGGATGGTTATTTTCATAGCCACTTGGTAGACGTCTCCCCCAGCCTGGTCATGTGACCTGTTGTGAAGTTTGACAGGGAGGCTGCCGCTCGATCTCATCAGATGAAGCAGTCAAGGACTGTCTGCCTCTGACGGGTGTTAATCACAGCCCCGGCACTCGGGTTTCAGCTTTTAAGCAACCAGGCTGCCTTTAGTGCTGGCCACAGGGCTGTTGCTTTCGCCTCTCACAGCAGAGGGAAGCCACTTAGATATTACAGAATAACACACACATACACACACACACACACACACACACACACACACACACACACACATTTATATATATATATATATCACGGGGTATGAAATGTAAGCATTTGTAGTGACACTAAGATGTAGTGACATATGACATTGATTTTCTATGGTGCCAACTGGCTTGTGTGATACCAGAAACGTTAACCTGAAACGTGTGTTAATAGTTTTTAAACGGACATACATGCTTTGAGACAGCTATTGAGTCAATTTCCTTTTGTTGTATATTTGCATTACATTTTTTCCCAGTGTTAGGCTTCATCATGCTAGAATACAACGTTTTGAATAAATTATTTGTTAAAAAACTAGGTATAAGCAGTATAAGCGTTGAAAATGCCATTGAGTCTAAAAAATGGAGTAGGACCAGCCGCACTCACATCACCTGCCGCTACAGAGTTGCTGTGGTAAAATTAAGTAGAGCCTGAAAAAATTGTAGAACATATATTTAAGGAGGTTTTAATCCTGAACTGGATCTTCATTGGTTGTTTTAACCCTCAAAGAATTGTGCTGAGTTTTATAAAAGTTCTTAATTTTTCATTCTTTTGAAACATATACCATGGAGAAGAAGCTGAAACCTACAATAATCTCTGAATTTTCATCAGATGATGTCATTTTCACTATGGGTATTATTTCAAGACATTGTTTACATGATTGGTCAATTAACCTGCATGCAACATACACACCTGTATGGAGTATTGCCTCGGCTTTATCTAAATCTCTCTTCCCTGTGAGTGTGAGTGTGAGTGTGTGTGTGTGTGTGTGTGTGTGTGTGTGTGTGTGTGTGTGTGTGTGTGTGTGTGTGTGTGTGTGTGTGTGTGTGTGTGTGTGTAGGGTGAGGGGTTTGGCCTCATTACAGATACTGGGGGTGGGGAACTAGTTCAAATTTATTGCCTGTGTCAGCTGTGTCAAATTTGGCAAGCTCAAATGGTCAGCTTGCAAATGGTTGGGGTATATCTAGGGGTCAGCAGACTTTGTAATAATTACAGATTTGTCCAATTTGAACCCTCCACTGACTGGAAAAACATAAACGATATAACCTCCAGGCTTGGAATATTTTCATTGAAAATTAGCAATAGATATACATGAGGTCGCTTATCTCTCCATCTCTTCAAATGTGTACGTTTCTTTTTCTGTGGCCGGATAGTTTGATCAATACATGGTTGGGTGTGAATTTGGAGTCCAGCTGACCTAGCCAGAGAGGGCAACAGAGGGACTGTCATGATCATTAGTGTTGACCACCTCTGACACTTCCCAGGCTGGCCCATTAGCAAAACTATAATGACCAATCCTATACTGATTTTGCTATTAAAATAGTCGACAGAGCTTTATTTTTTGCTGTTTGAAGACCACCCACTCCTTAAAGCTTTGTCTCTATTTCGGTGGGGTCAGAAAAGTGTGGCCAGTTGTTCTTTATGGCACAGATTTTTACGATGTGGTTGAAGCTGCTTGGAGACCACCAATCCTCCTTTCACTTGTAGCTTAAGGTACAGTACTGCAGGCCTTGGAGCCAAATGTACAAAGAGCCCAGTGGACTGAAAGCTCATCGGCAACAGGAATTATTTGGAAAGGACTGCAGTTTCTCAGAGTGCCACCTATACTGTCAGCCTCCTCCAGGTGACGACACACTGCCTGTGGCCATGTGCTGACACATACTGTAGGAGGCACAGCATGATTCATTCAGATCTCATAAGCTACAATTTTCCCACAAGGAGAATTTCTGAACTGAATTGAATTGAATTGAATTTGTAAACTTCACACTGACATTTATCTATCATAGTGTCACAAGGGACCATGCCCTGCCATTTTGTGTCTAGGACACAGGTCAGGACTACCTATGCTGCTGTTGCTAGGCACCTTCTCACGAGCAAACTTCAGGTTATTTCCATCATGGCTTTAGCGCCAGTAAAGCTAGTGGAGACACAAATAAATACGATCGGGTTGCAGACTCTCTGATCCGTCCGCCACTTTGTAAACTGAAGGGGTGGGGAGGGTGTTGGAGTGGGGTGAGTGGACAAGTGGTATTTCATAACCCCACATCTCTCTCTCCCTCAATCTTTCATTCTTTTTGTCATTCTTTCTTTCTTTTTTTAACTATCCACTCCACAAGAAACATTGCCGACACCCATGGAGTCCTGCTGGGGCACAGAGAATTCCACACTGATGAGGCTAGCTACTGCAAAAGCTCTCTCTCTCTCTCGCCCCTAACTGCCCCCCGCCCCCCCCCCCCCCCATACACACCACAACACCACCCCCCATTCCACCACCCAGATTACCTCTAGTTAGCTCCAAAGGCTGAAGGAATGTCACAAGAGCTAAGTGTGTCACATTGTCTTGTTACTAAGGCCAGCATTTGTTCTGCTGCAACTTGCAATCACCAACACTTACTCAAATGTACATTTTATTAGAGTCATTAGAGACAAATAAAAACGAAAAGTGTTTGCTTCTTTATCTGTTCCTCATGACATTATTATATTTTATTTTAATGCACATGTGGAAATTATGTCAAGTCAAAAAAAATGCACTTGGATATGTAGTTGTGTGGATAAATGATTGCATGAGCTCTTGTGCATAATCAAGAATTCTGCAATTGGTGACATTTACATATTGCAACATTCCAAATCATAACAATGTTTGAATAGAGTGTAAATTCGTGGGTTGTCCAGTTTCTCACCAATGACGTTGATTTGAGGAAGCTGCCATTTCCATCTTAGAAGACCTAAGTGATTGAAAATACATTAGCATTATTTAATGTGAATGAGCCAATTCACACATCATGTCTGGCACCAATGAATTGACCTTTTGTGTCAGATGAAGAGGAAAGTTTGTTTGGACATAATGTAGTTTAACGCGACAATCCATTAAAATCCAGTGATTATCTTTAAAATGTTTGAATAGTTATAAGCAAGACTCCTTGCATTAATACCTATTTGCTGTTGATTTAACTGTCGTGAGTCATCATATCATGCTTATTAAAGTTATAAAATAAGATTTATAAAATTTAAAAATTAGAAAATACAGTTCATACACCGTTTAATTCAGTCGGCCTACGCGTTGACTAAAAGTTGTTATGAATTTCTGTGTTTTTATCACTTTAAGTGCATCTGTAAGCATGTTTGCTTTTCAGGTAAGCCAGATGATGTCTTAAAAAGCTTACACTGTGGTCTTAGTCAAATAAGATGATTTGCCATTGAGGTTACGATCAGAAATTGTATCGACTAAGCCTTACAACCACCGTGCCCTTTTTGGGCGACTGCAAACGAAAACGCTTGCTAAACTGACAAGAATATTTTACAATCTGGAAGGACATGAAAATGGGTATGATACTACTAATTGCTTGGAAGCAATACCTGTCGACAAATACCTGTCGGAAAGCGAGCATCCTGCGATAATTAGGGGAGTTGTGCTATGTGGATTCCACATAAACCAACAAAAGACGCTGGAGACTGATGATTAAAACGAACCATTGTTTTCCTATTAGGGTTAGTACGTTAGCAAAAGGTGTGAGCCAAAACCCCTTGGAGGAGATAGGGCCATCTTTGTAATTCAAGGGAGTGTAAGGAGGGCAAATATGGCAAGGAACACCCTAACGTGATATCCTATGCCCTTTAAATACAGAGGATGATTATAGATTGAATGTAACACAAACAACATGTTTAAGCGCCTCTTTAATCATCGATTAAATCGGACTCTAGCTGGGATGAGACTTTGCCAAAGGATGAAATCAGTGCCATTCATAAGTCACTCCGCTTAGGTGAACTATTCAATATCAGGCACGGTAGGGTGACTGCCATAGCGCTTTCAGAATTTCTGAACAGAACTCTTCAGAACGAGGCACATGCGTTGAAAATAGGCATACAAGTACCATTTTTGTACATGTAGGTAGGATGAACACTTATTTTCAGAAAATATAAAACGTCCATCCTTGTAGCCCACCCTCCACACAGCCCTGTCTTAAGCATGGGAGGGATCTTGGGCGAAGGCTTCTTGACGTGTTTCATTTGGGCAAAGCCAGGGATCACAGCATAGCCAACTGGCCCCTCATCAGACTGAGACCTGCGGACACAGCGTCTTAACGACCAGTGACTTGTTTGAAACTTCAATATTTGGCTCGAAGTTTGAATCTATTGAAGGAAATTATGCTTTTTAAGTTAATCATATGATGGAGCAGGACGATTTTTTAGATAGAAGAATTGGATGCATTTTTAATATCCGTTTGCTTCTATCACACCGTATGGATTATTTCCCTTTCTGACGTTGTTTTGAAGATGCACGTTTGAGGAGAACTTGAACTAAATGACGGCCGCCTACATCTGAGACTGACTGAGTAAATGGCTACGGCGACTTCACTTGCCTGAAGCGGGGCGCTCAGGTTAAGTGGGAACGCACTCCTTTCCAGACTTCCCAAACGTCCTCAGGAAAAAAGTGACACTCGGATTTATCCTGCACAGATCGAGGATATTATTATCAGATAACCTGTCTCAGTTGAACGGGCTATTTGGACAATGTATGGGATCAATCAGCGCTGTTTTTACTTGTAAGTTTTCATTACGATTCCCTTAAATGCCACACCACCCGAAGAAGCACAATAATAGTTTATTTAACCGTTTATTTTCTCTGTCAATTTGCAGATCATTACACTTCTTCGTGGTGTGGTGCCATGCACAGGTAAACGAAAACGTCCTTCTTTTATCTGTTACATTGTGTCTTTTTGCCATTTCCAAATAAGAGATCTAAGTTTAAGTTCGAGTTAGAATAGTTGACATCATTTTGCAAATAGACGATCATAATGATAGCCCAATCATTTTCTTAGCGTAGTTTTTTCGTTGTCAAGTGCATTTCAATGATTCTATTTCGAGCAACTATGATGATGTGTCATGGAGATAGCGGAGATATGCTTAAATTAAATTATAATGAATAACCAAGTTGAACTTTTCTCATATGAATGACACAGAGAGCCTTTAGACATAGTGAAACGTGTCATTTTATTTTTCCCTTTACATTGAAAAGGGGGAGAATCACCCTTCTCCTAATTTTAACCAGTATGTGAGGGAACAGGGGACGTTGACGGACCAGCTCAGCCGGCGGCAGGTCCGAATCTACCAGCTCTACAGCCGGACCAGCGGAAAGCACGTCCAGATACAGGGAAAGAGAGTCACCGCTACTGCTGAGGATGACAACAGTTTTGGTGAGCACCAGTCAAAATTAGTTTATGATGAATGTATTGATTGACAACAGTTTATGTGTTGGTTTTCCATATTCTGCATTATATGTGTGTTTCCAAGCAAATTGTGCTAAATAATCATTCTATACCCATTCATTGGTGTTAATTGTGTGTGTGTGTGTGTGTATTACAGCAAGGTTGTACGTGGAGACTGACACTTTCGGCAGCAGGGTTCGCATTAAAGGTGCTGAGAGTGGGCGATACCTATGTATGAATCGTCGTGGGAAACTGGTTGGAAAGGTAATCATTACTTTCCCAGAAATCATCTGTGTGTACTAATTCTGTACAACTGTCTTTCTCAAGGGATATATTGCATTCAATTAGCAAGGAATGGAAAGTTGAAGTTGCATGCCAATATATGTTCACATTTCCTTTGCATATTAAATGCATGATGATTTTGATTGGTAGTACATATATATTCAGCCTGTCAGTGCTTATTCAACATAGATGAAGCACACAACTGCACAATCAGTGCTGTTTATAACTGAGTTTCCTGTTTGTCACCTCTGCATCACTTCCCTGAACAGACATGCAGTCAGTGCATATTGAAACATAATAGAGTGGAATGTGACCCCAATAGGAGAAACTTTTTCTGTCATTAGCTACATGATTGGAATCAACTACAAAAAAAGAAACAGATTGTAAAACAGTTTTGTTTCCTGTACGCTTGACTCCCAAAACCAGGAGAGAGTTAGCATAATAGCTCATGTTGTGGATGGAAAGATGGGTGCCAGACGGTTGCCAGTGCAAGGGGGAAATTCTGTTCACACCCATTCTGAGTCTGGTCAGAAGTCAACCCGCCACTTCCTGCAGGGAAGTGGAAAAGATGTATTCAGTGTTGTTCTCTTGCCATGAGAAAGAATTGAGAGAATCTGATTGTGAGCGGTCTCAAGACATATCTCACACAGTCTTTGGTACAGGCTGAAAGGTCTTTAGGAGCTGGTTTGTTATTATCACGGTACATTAATGAAGTCACTCATGGACAACAGACTGGCGCAGCTTCAGAAAAATAGTCAACACTTTAGACTGTCAGAAAAATGAAACAAAATGGTTTGTGGGCTTGTTTTTCTCTCTATGAGGGTCATCACATTTCTTCAGCTAAACGAATGTTCTTATAACTTAGGACATGCAGCAAATTGTAAAGGTTAGTTTTCTCTTTGATGGGTACCTGTAAAGAGTTTGTTCGATGCACTTGTCACCTTCAGAGACTTCTCCATTTTTTGAGAATGGAGACAGCGCCATCTAGAGGTCTTTATTTGGGTTGTGAGGACTGTTGGGGCCTTCCTAACCTGTCTTTAATTTGCATGGTTGTAGTTCCAAATAAAGTATATGGGTAGTGTTTATAATGCATTGTAAGAGACATAGTACTGTGTGTCCCTTCAAAAGGACAGTCTGTTGAAGGCACATTTAAGGACAGTAGTACAGTCAGAGTAGCCTACGGTAAAAAGTACAGCCCATTACACTAAAGAAGGAGTAGACCCTCATGCTGCTCACGGAGGAACTGACTTCATGTGTCTTCCTGTTCCTCAGGCCAGTGGGAGAGGCAGAGACTGTATCTTCACAGAGATTGTCCTGGAGAACAACTACACAGCCTTCCAGAATGGCAAGTATGTGGGCTGGTACATGGCCTTCACCAGGAAAGGCAGGCCCATCAAAGCCTCCAAGACCAGGCAGAACCAAAGAGAGGTGCATTTCATCAAGAGACTCCATAAGGGGCCCCCACCGTTCCCCAACACAGACCGACTGAAACACTTTGAGTTCATCAGTTTCCCACCGACACGTCGGGCCAAGCGGAACAAGAAGTCTCACGAAGTTCAATGAAATGGAGACAAAGTGAACTCATATTTTAAATAAAAGAAGAAGAGATGCAGATTTATTTTTATATATTGTCATACATAAAATGGATTGAAAAAAATGTTGTAAAGTAGATGCCTGTAAATATGGTAAGATACCAGATGTAATGTATGTATATATTTAATATTACCCTGTGTGCGTATTTGTGAAAAGAGGGAACATAAAAAAGTTTGAATGGTTTAGTCATATAAATAAAAATGAAAAGATGGGCTGGAACTGTAGAATGTTTTATGTGAATTTGTGCACCATCATTATATTATATTATTAATATTATATACAGACATATCTTTGATAACTAATAAAGCACAAAGACAGCATCATTATCTAAATAAAAACTACACTTATTCTGTCACAGAATGAAACGCATTCTTTAATAGACAGACCTGGATATATATATATATATATATATATATATACACACACATACACACACACACACATACATTTACTTACATGTTTCTTTTATTATTTCCATTTTCATATAATTCCATGTTAATTTGAAATGAGGCTCAGAATCTGGTTTCTGATCTTGAGATCTCAGGTGTGTTACAGTTGATACAAGAAGACCTTTCAGTTAATCAATTCATCACACCTGAGTCTTACTTCCTTTCCTGGCTCTCCCATTCTTCCCCCTTGTTAACCCTAGCATTTTCGAATCCCACCGCGAACTGTGCTTGAACACCGGTCTACTGAAATGGTTTTGGGATTGGAGTTGCAGGTACATTAGTTTAGAACACTTCTGGGACACCCCCAAAGTATCAGGCAAATGTATTGTTTTTATGTTTTGCTTGGTTGAATATTTATAGACAGTCACATTTATTATTAAGGCCTTGTTCAATATTTTCTCATAACACAGACAGACATTTTCTGTTTGTCAGTATGATTTGAGGCATGGTTGTTAATGCAATGATGCAACACTGTGTCCTCACCCATTAACTCATGTTATGAAGTGGTACAGTCAGTTTCGGCTTGCCAAGGTGTAATTTTGGCATTATGACATCCTACTACATGGTGTCGAAGTTGCCTGAGGTTGTGACAAACCTTGTTTTCCCGTTAGAGAGTGGCTGACAGTCTTGTTCTCGAGCCCTAATCCCGGGGATCAATTTCTCACTGTAAAGTGAGAAGCCATGCTGGATGCTGGCACATATTCCATTTGTGATCTGCCTTTGATGAAGTGATTTCTTGCTGGCCTGCATCTTGTAGGCCATATAATTGGGACTTCTATGGACCAGTGGGCCTGTTGCCTCTTCGTTATCTGTGCTAAGGCTCTGGCTTTAGTCTGTAAGCACCCACACCACACACCCCTGTCTACAGCTGCCAGTCTCTGTCACCATGGGGCATAGCATATCAGCTGAGGGATCTAAAAGGCTCACTGAGATTAGGACATGATGAAGACTTCACAATGCGGCGAGCAAGAGGATGTTGCTTCAATGAGGCACAGGACAGAAATAGTGACACAAATATTTAAATGAAAAACGTTTCACGGGGATTGTGTTTATATAGATTAATGTGTCCTGACATATGTCTGATAACCATAACAGATGTACGGTGAGATAAATGATGAATAGATTAATAAAGAAATTCTTATTTGCATTTTCAGTCACACAAAGCGTATGAGACAATATCTGACTGTATAGATGAATCAGTGTTTAGTTAACAACAAAATAACAAATGAATCCATGAGCATTGGGCAGGATCTAAGAGGATAAATCACTCAGACAGCTGAATATAATATACTCACTTGTTAATCCTGGTTATCAAAGAAAAGGACTGATTAAATTGTAAGATTATCACCTGTGATGAACTTGGCAAAAAAGTTAAGAATTAAAATACAGTATTAATTAAAAGGAGATGTATACAATTACAAATTCATGTTATGATGGGGATAATAGCTCTTCAAAGCACATTTTTATTTTAAGTATACAACCAATATTACAACTGCACAGGCATAAATTGTTAGGGTTTACTCAGGATTGAACCCAAGATGCTGTATTTGGGGAACCAGCGCTTAACCCAGTGGGCTAGAGAGAGGACCCAATGGCAGGATGTAGTTCTTACCTTGATTTCTTTATTATTCACAAAGAGCAGCAAGCAGCAATGATCCAAAATCAAAGAAGATACTTCCAAAACCAAGGAACCGAACAAAAAGGCTTGAAAACCGGGGCAAGGCACCAACTGAAAACTAGCTAGCGCTAGGCACTTGAGAGTGCGGGAGAGGGCTGCATGCCTTGTAGCAAATCAAACACACAAAGACAAACTAACAAACCGACAAAGGGCGGGGAAACTCGCCAGGTATTTAGCTCCTGGCTAATCAAGGGAAGTGGCAATCACACATACATAACAGGTGAGGACACACAGAGGGAAACCAGCGAGGGCACACAATTGGAAACAGGTGAGGGCACACAATGGGTTACAGGTGAGGGCACACAATCACAACAAAGGCACATGGACACAAAACAAACATAGAAAAACACCAAGACAGTGAAAAAGGTCCTTTTGCCACCAGAGGCCGCCAAATCGTGGCAATGGCTGCCACGATTGTGACATAACTAGTGCTCAGCAGGACACAACAACAATGCGCGACTTGCTAGAGACAGCCACAGCATGAGCCGCAAAGGAGCAATTGTGAGCATTTCACTGGGGTTTTCAAGCAGGTACCTTCCTTCATTAGTTTGGTTAAATTAGGCCCACAACACCTCCATAAGACTCAACAGTGGTGTCTGGCGTTCCAGAGCCAGCCCCTGCATACTCATGATGCGTTAGAATATGTGCCACTACCAGAGACAATAACAGATACACCTCAGGATAGACCTCCACAAGATCTCATGTTCTGTATGTCAGTTTTAGTTCAGGTTAATCCACCACCCCAAGCAGTCAGAGAGTGCCTCAGCCATGACCACTGGCTGGCTTTTTCTGCAGCCTCAGATAACTTCTTTATAGCTCTTTTGAGTGACCGTCCTCTACAACTTGAACAGAAGTGTTGTAGTTGATTTAGCTACACAGCCTCTAAAATCTCAATTGGTCTTGTGTGTGCTTGCAAACCTCGTTGCCACGCTTCCGCTACCAGTTTTGCATACTTTAGCTTCCTCCTTAAAAACGCTTACTCAATCGTATCTTTGAAGAGGTTTGTTATCAAACACACACTGTGGAACTTGAAGTTGTCTTGCGACAGCAGCCAGCAATCTTCAATCCTATGCTTGGCCCCATTTGCCAGTACTCTTTGTATGTGCCTGATGTCTGCCTGCTTGCACAGAAGAAATCCTACTGTCCCTGTCATTAACCTGAACATGTTTATTCTCAAACAAAATACCCCAGTGAAGTCTCTACCCTCTGCCAAATCATGCTACTATGTTCCAAACATCCAGAAAAACCTGGAATTCATGCTTTTTTTCTATCTCGGCCCCCCTTAATGTAGGCAGTCGTCTCTTTACTTCTAAATGCAGTACACTAATTCCTTGTCTCTGCTCATTATCTGCCATTTTCCATTGCTCCTTCAGCTGCCTCCTTTCTCAAATCAGCCCTTCTATTTCAATCTGTAGTCTTGACTTGGCTTGACCTTGCTTTTCCTTCCTAGCTTTCTGACAAACTCCATATCTTTCCAGGCAATTATTGCAGATGACCTCACCAATGCGATTCAATGTATACCCCGCTGTACCCTTCCATCTTTCTAAAATTCCTTTTAAATCAACATCGATGCAATTCCATTCCTTGACTTCAAAGGCCCCTGGCCGTCTAACCTGTCTGCCCACATGTTTCCTCCTTGCTGTTAGCCGGCTGCATGATGCACACCATTCTGTGAAAGTGTGCCGGGTCCTCTTCACTGTAGCAGGGGTACTGATATCCTGCAGACTTTGGTGGACAACATACTTGTCTTAAACAGTATGTTGGTATTAAGTGTTAAACGATAGTTCATATTTATGCCATGTCAATCTCATTATTATCTCAGTAAAATAACAGCCTTTAAATTAACCATTCTAAACCTGATTGTTCAAATCCTTGATTGTGATTGGCTAAAAGCCGTTGTAAAATCCAGCATTACCTTACAATTTGACCTGATTACATTCCATATTACTGCGCAGCGAATGGCAAGGCATTCATAGCGCATTTCATTCCCAGTGTTCCATCTGGCTGTTGCGTTGCTTCAAGGGTTGCGTGGCTTCGCGTCGTGCCTAACAACTCCCCTTACCTGTTCTAAATTCAGCGCAAAGCACGGCCTCTTGGGGCTTATTGCTTAATTTCATGGTCTTTGTTCATAATGGAATCACCTTGGAAACTGCTAGAATATGCTGTCTCACCCGTGTTATACAGAGGATCACCACTAGAGGACCCTCATTGTCAAATATGTGATATCTTCCAAGTCCAGGTTTATGGCTGTTTTAATTTCAGTTTTTTTTGTCATTGCCTAGGAAATAGTCTATTTAGTTTCACATTAGTATTCCAATTTAAGTAAACCGGAAACTGTACTTTAGTTATTTTGTAATACCTTTTCTATTTAGTGAAAATAATAATAAAAGGCCTTTTTGCTACCTAGGTCCAAAAGTTTGCATTAGTGATTTAACCACTAGAGGCCGCCAGAGACCCACTCCATTATTTTACTACAGGTTTTACTAGTAATTGTCCTATAGCTGTCATCACAAAGAACAATTACAAATTATTCCTAGATATGTAATAATGTTAGCTATGAAATATGTGATTATTAAAAAAGTGTGTATATATGTTTTCCTAGAAGCAGATACACTGACAAATCACTGAGACAGCAATGATTCAGCATCCAGCGATCCATGTTTCATTGTCAACAACCCCCTTTTTTTCTTCCAGAGGCACATGGCTGCTGCTCACAGCCTCTGCGTTGTGAGTGGGGTGTGTCCATCGCCATTAACATCAGCGCTAGCTTCCTCCTTCTCCCCCCTCTAAAAACCAGGCATGGAGGCAGGGAAGCACTGACAGTACAAATGCATATAGGCCTGCACCAGTAAAGCTTTTTAAATGCGCTGAAACCCACGCCCTTCCCCCACACTCCATGTCTCCACACCTCCCCTCCATCCAGCATTCATGTATTCCACCCTCCCCACCCACTGCAGTGCTTCTGTATCAACCGCAGTCTCTTCACACAGACCAGACAAAGGCAAGGGGCAAACAAAGGATCCTTTTGTGGTATATCATCGTTAGAGAGAGTAAATAATAGCCCTGTTTCTCACAATCTATGCAAAGAATGCACATATTTAAGATTGGTTCAGCTAGCAGTTCATCCAACCCCAAGAATGAGGCACAGCTGGATTCTCAGCTTTCCATTTTTTCAAGGAAATAAAAGCATGGATGCACAAAACTACACAAAGCTGGCAACGCCCAGCCCTGTCTGTGTCTATTGGACTTCAGGGAAGCCAACCGGAGCAGCCATTGCGGCTCACTGCTGATTTATTGAGGGCTGAGTATCAGAGCGACTGTCTTCCTCGGGTGAGGGGGGGGGGGGGGGGATGGGGGGCGGCCATTAAAGGACCACTAACACTCGCTAGCAAGTGACTCAGCACGATGGTGGAGGGGAATTTGCCGGAGCAACATCCAGTGAGTCAGGCTTGGACTGATGAATGGTAAAGGAAGCTGGATCATATGTTACAGGCTATTTCAGATTCACCCCATGCACCTCCCCACCAAGGGGTGGGTAAACAGACAGAAGCAAACTGGTGATAGCTAGAGGTTGAATAGGAATTTGGCAAGTCGCATTGAAAGTTGAACACCATTGGTTGGGGTGACCTTTAAAATTTCACACAGAGAAACCATATGCTAATTGAAATGCAAATGATTGCAAATGTACTTCCCTAGAAGGGACTCAAAGCTCCACACACAGGACCACAGCTCAGCCAAATTGAATTGAGAGAGTTTTATAACTTTATTAGGTCTTACGTCATGGATAATATTATTTTATGTGAACATCGAACTTAATGCCCACTTCGTCCTCACCACCAAAATCAGTGCACCCCCATACTGGCTGATAAGACTTAATAACACTGATAAGACCCTTTTAAAGCAACACATATATGACATCATCATGCTCTCTTTCAGCCTGTGCCGCAACCTCCCCCCCAACCAGTACCACAATGCCATGCTTCGGTGTGGGAATATGCTGTCTCATCCAGCACCACACACTTACAGATTTAGTATAAGGTTGGTTTTTGGTTGGAACCCGATCCTTGATGCAGATCTCTGGATTCCCCCCTCTCCCGGGGGTGGTAGCTGCACATGCTCAGTCCCAGCCCCAGCTGTTCGCCTCACAGCACCTGCTCCTCTGCCTAAAGCCTCCACAGCCCCACCCAAACCATGACCAAGACAAGGAGAGCTTTCACCACACAGACAACCAGGCTAATCGTTTCATTTCATCACGCTCTTACATAGGCAGTGATCCTTGATTGTGTGCCACTATTCACCCTGTATAACAATGAAAAGATATTTTATACGGATTAACACACAGTTAGAATTTTAGTACCACACAACCATGGCATGCAGAAGTGGCTTGGAACAATTCATAGGGTTATCAATACAGTTGACTCGTGATATCATCCAATATCATCGGAACCTTAACATTGAAATTCATTTCAAATTGACACCACTCAGCTTTGATTTGGTTGGTCTTCATCAACCACCCCATGTGTGAGAAAAACATACAAAGACAGTCTTGTCAAATGATCTGTTATACGGGAAGACAACACACCAGTTGTGCAGACACAGTCAGTGTTCATGGAAGCACCATTTTGCCTGTAAGATCATCCCCCCCTCCTCAGTTTCTTCCCCAATCTGCCGCATATTCCAAGACAGAGCAGGATGGAGCTGTAAACACTGCGTGTGGGGGGAGGATGATGCTGACGGGCGAAAAAAAAAAGCCTCCTAATGTTTCCTCTGGGAGGATTCCTACGGGATCAGAGCAGGCAGACTTTGCATTAGCATGTGCACTCACTCAAGGAGGGGCCGTCTCTATCAATTTCAGAGACCGGCGGCCATGATATCTTCCCTATCTCGCTGGGAGGCCAGCTTGTTTCCGCTACCACAGAAGAAAGAAGAACAGAACAGGAGTCCTTGCCTGCCCCAGTCTGCTTCCTCTTTTCTGGATTCATTTTCACAATGCCGACACCACTGAGTGTCTGTCAGTTCTGTTCACCATCAGGCCGCCGTTGCCTCCGAGGCCACCCTGCAATGCCGGGGCTGAATAAATAATTCATTCTCATGCCAAAAACAGAACCACTGCAGTAGAAAGCTGAATTAAAGGAGGAAGTCAAATGCTAAGCCTAAGGGCTTGTTCGAGTGGAGAAGAGACCACCCTTTCTCTCCGGCTTTGTCTCCTCATGCAGCCTTCTATACACTGCTTAAAGGCTGGGTCAGATACATAAGAATGAATGAAATCTGATGTATTGACTCCTGGCTCTTTTTATTGTTATTTTTGAACCACATCTGTTGTTGAATTTTAAACGGTGTATTAGATTTTTGAAACTCACAAGATTATACTTGGTCAGGTCAAATGTTGTCAGAGCCTTTGAGTTAGGGTTCATGTATACAATAGGTCTCCATCTTTTCAAATAAACAAGCTAAAGTTGTGATATCCCTTGATGCCAGTGAGAAAAGTAGTTTTGTCTACTGTAGGCTCTACACACAACCTCATATCACATACCAAAGTTAATTGTTTTCTGTAGTCATAGGCACATCATAGGAACTGTAACTGAAACAGAACAACTGTTCTGCTAAATTTGTAAAGCGAACATTTGATAAACTAACTAATCAGCTCTCAACAATACAGTTGAGATACAGCACAGTTCTGAAAAGACCTCTTGTGACATTTGAAGCACGGAAACAGCTGCTATAACTCCTCTGATTTGACATAGTTAACACTGGTGAGGTTTTGTTGTTGGGGGCCTTCCTGTGACGATGCAGATGGAGAAATAGCTCCTTCTTTCTGACCATCCAAAGTCATGCCAACTGTGCCAGCACAGGCGGTGTCATTATCACACCATTCCTTCGTGGACAAGCTATAAATATTCCATGCTCTCTCAGTTGTTCTTCCCGTTTCCAAAAGAGCTACGGTGCCCGGGACCCCTGTATGGATAGAAAGCCCCCCCCTCCATCTGTGACCCCATTTCCAGGCGAAGTACTACCATGTGAGTCTTTTCCTACCATCTAAACATGCCAAAGGTGTGAATGGTATACGTCAATACACGACATGACAACTTCCTTAATCAATCCTGTGTTGGGTTAAACTCCTCCATGTCAACAGCATCCGCTTGATATGACTACAGCAACTTCTGATCTGTATATCCATTTTGTACCCTACATTAGTAGACATACAAATAGCACATTAGTGACGTCAACAGACTCATATCATTATCCTGTGACTGGGAAGGTTGTTATGAACTTTGTACTGTATGCCCAGTTAACTGACCCTGTGACTAGTAATCTCCTGTGCCTCCGGATCAAGAGGCTAGCAGAGTTAAGCATTACCGTGTTCTGTTGGGAAGAAAACAATGCCTGTGGACCAAAGCTCACTGCACTGACGGGGCGTGCCAGTAGCTTGATCAATATGGGGAATATGTTTGGACATCTCCCACACATCTCCTTTCTTGCTGATTAGAGAAATAAAATAGAATATTTCAACACTGACTAATAGTTTGTAGTTCTGCACATGGAGTACATTTACAGTAATAACCTCTTAGGCCTTTGTCCCATGTTCCAGTGAGGCAATGGAGACTTCATGATTTTATCAAATATCTATTTATTAAACATTTTATAGAGGTGTCAGTTTCTTATTACATTTGTGCTCGGTCTGGTTTCCTGACTTGGAACAAGCACAGGTGTATGGAGCATATCGTGAAAACGTTACCAGACAAAATTAACACATGACCATAAATACCTCCTGGTCCTGATTTTATTTTCGAGGACATACACCTCTGAATCTTTTTCTTACCAACTAAACATGATACCTACCATGTTCATGCCAACATCATGAACAATGAACATGTATTTTTGTATTATGTACGTTTCTTTGTCATAGTATGCAAGAAATTCAGCAAGGAAGTGGACTGCGCAGAAGTACAACGAGTAATGCGTCCGTTCGTTGGTCGTTTGAGTGACAGGTGTGCAGAGCCAATGCACTTGCTTTGACTATTTTTTAACGGGCCGCTGTGGTGCTGAAATCCGGGCTTTTTGCACATTAGCCAACAGAGAACGCACATCCAAGCGCGCGTCATAGCAGAGGCGGGTGTTTGGAAGTGTACTAATAGGAGAAGCCACAAGCCGCGCCTAAGACGAAGAAAGGAAAGACTTTTCAATTCATTGAAACGTTTCGTCACCTTACCAAAAATGAGGGAAATTGTGCATCTCCAGGCTGGCCAGTGTGGTAACCAGATTGGTGCCAAGGTTAGTATATTTATTATTTATTTATTGTTTTGTCTTTTTCTACAATGTGTAGTTTATGTCTTACTTTCGTGAGTTATATATATTTTTGTACAGGGTTGTTTCAGAATGCAGTGTATGTAAATAGTAATTTGTCTCTTAATCAGCAAATACGACCACACCATCAACCGCGTCATTTTTATTTGTGAATACCAACCGTACTGGATTATTTGTCCCATTCGTTTTACGGCTGAATTAATATCCACGGTTTAACTGTAAAGAGATTCGTGCTGATCTAAATCTGTAAATGGCTTTGCTGTCCAGAAGCATAGTTTATATAAAATAATCTTGAGATTTGTTTCATGAAGTACATACTGAAATATTCGTCTTTTCTTCGAACAAAGCCAGTGCAGTGTAGCAGAAGAGGAAGTCGAATCATTGACCCCATTTTAATTTTTACGTCTGGCATTCTAATCTTAATTGGCCTACTACGTCGTGAGAGTTAATTATGCGTTAAACATTCAATCAAAAAAGCGAAGCAACTAAAGTGTAACATTTTAGGAAAATGCGTTTTATGGCCAGGTCGATTGCTAGGTCTACAGTTGCCCGTACCGCTTCTTTGGCGGATATGGGCTGTGCCGGTTGGTGGTGACGTTGACATGCGATGAATTTTCAAAATGGTATAGCGCGTGGATTCTAGCCAACCAGTACGACTGCCGCGCGCGCCATTGCGGAAAGGGGTTGGTGTCGATTTCGCGCTCTCGCAACATACGTTAACCACCGACCAATGGTCTGCAGAAAGCTAGTGGTTTGAAAAACATGCATGGAATGTTTCATATACAGTTTCAAACGAATGCTACATTCTTAGCATACCTGTGGCCTAATAATAGTCTACCCTTCAGGTACTGTGGTACAACACCCTCCTTCTTTTTATAAAGTAATTCTTCATTGTGTCAAAAAATAAGAAAAAAAATGGCGTTTGTAAATAAACAAAAAAAAAATCTAATTTTCAGTTCTGGGAAGTCATCAGTGACGAGCATGGTATTGACCCAACTGGAACTTACCATGGCGACAGTGATCTTCAGCTGGACAGGATTAATGTCTATTACAATGAAGCATCGGGTAAGGAGGCATTTTTGATCTATTATTCACTAGTAAAGTGAGTAAGTTCTTCGTTAACAACTTGTGAACTTGAAACATACTTATCTATTTGTGATCCTGTTCCAGGTGGCAAATATGTGCCTCGTGCTGTGCTGGTGGACTTGGAACCTGGAACCATGGACTCCGTGAGGTCTGGACCTTTCGGACAAATCTTCAGACCCGATAACTTCGTGTTCGGTATGCCTTTCTCTCAAATTCCTATCTGCTAAAGCCTAAAATAAAAATTGCTATGCAATCAGTCCATCTGATTTTCTTTTTTTTTTCTTTTCATCTTTAGGTCAGAGTGGTGCAGGTAACAATTGGGCCAAGGGCCACTACACTGAAGGAGCTGAGCTGGTGGACTCAGTGCTGGATGTGGTCAGGAAGGAAGCTGAGAGCTGTGACTGTCTCCAGGGATTCCAGCTCACCCACTCCCTGGGTGGTGGTACTGGCTCAGGAATGGGCACCCTGCTCATCAGCAAGATTCGGGAAGAGTACCCAGACCGCATCATGAACACATTCAGCGTCGTGCCCTCACCTAAGGTGTCGGACACGGTCGTCGAGCCATACAATGCCACTTTGTCCGTGCACCAGCTTGTAGAGAACACAGACGAGACCTACTGCATTGACAACGAAGCCCTGTATGACATTTGCTTCCGCACCCTCAAGCTCACCACCCCCTCTTATGGAGACCTCAACCACCTGGTCTCTGCCACCATGAGTGGTGTGACCACTTGCCTCAGGTTCCCTGGCCAGCTGAACGCAGATCTGCGCAAGCTTGCTGTCAACATGGTACCATTCCCCCGTCTTCACTTCTTCATGCCCGGTTTTGCCCCCCTGACCAGCAGGGGGAGCCAGCAGTACCGCTCCCTCACTGTGCCAGAGCTGACTCAGCAGATGTTTGACGCCAAAAACATGATGGCTGCCTGTGACCCACGCCATGGCCGTTACCTCACTGTTGCTGCCATCTTCCGTGGCCGTATGTCCATGAAGGAGGTGGATGAGCAGATGCTCAATGTCCAGAACAAGAACAGCAGCTACTTCGTGGAATGGATCCCCAACAACGTCAAGACCGCCGTCTGTGACATTCCCCCACGTGGGCTCAAGATGGCTGCCACCTTCATTGGCAACAGCACCGCCATCCAGGAGCTCTTCAAGCGCATCTCAGAGCAGTTCACTGCCATGTTCCGCCGTAAGGCTTTCCTCCACTGGTATACCGGAGAGGGCATGGATGAGATGGAGTTCACTGAAGCCGAGAGCAACATGAACGACCTGGTGTCCGAGTACCAGCAGTACCAGGATGCCACTGCTGAGGAGGAGGGCGAGTTTGAGGAAGAGGAGGGTGAAGCCGAGCTGGCCTAAATGTTCTCTATAAATGTATTGTCCCCAGGCTGTACAATTTACTGACCTGTCAGTCCTTTCCAAGTTCCGAATCTTTTGTTATCTTTTTATTTGTCACCTGCTGTTGTCATTCCTTCCTGTCTGTACAGAAACTAAGTCATTAAAAACAAAAAACTTTTCTTACAAAGTGTGTTTGTCTCTAAGTATTACAGTTAACGTTACAGGGTACAGCATGTCCTAGTTGTTAAACATATTCAACCTTGTAATGCTCTAAAGGCAAGAACCTTGAAAGATGTAGGCTATAGACAGATCTTGTGGGCCAGACCTACATTGTCGGAACGAAATTGACATTCCATTCAATGTTGCTTCCATTAATGGAGAAAACCTATTGTTTATTATACACAACTCATTTATGTAGGTTAATCTGGTTAGCAATGCGGTTTCTGTTCGGCGTTGTCCTCGTGTGCCGACTAAGTTGACTTGCTTGGGAGTTCCTGTAATCCGATCCGAATCACATGATCATGTGGCAGGCTGGCTAGAAAAAAAACAAGTGATGTGGCAGAAAAGGAGGACATGTTGCCTGTCAGTTACTTTGTGGCGATGACTCGTTTCCTCTAATCGACTACATTATGACAACTAGGTCACCTCTTGAACCAAAGTGTGACCAATATATTCGCCCGCTATTGGTTGGATACTTTATTAAGAAGGCTACGTCCTAAACTGCGGTGATTATTTTTTACATGTAGCCTGTAGTTTCCGCCTCCAAGCCACATTCTCTTAGATAGCCAGCAGAGGCCGCTGGGTGACTACTAAAATTAAGCTACTGAGTACGAAACACTGGACAGGAGGGATCAGGTACGTGCACACCCCAGGTTGTGCTCAAGCACTCACCCTTATGCTCTCAATTGGATTTCTAATTCTGCAAGTCGCACGAGCTCCTAACCAATTATCCGACTTCGCATGCAATAGCAATTCGAGCGCCCTGTGGAGCAACGTCCACGTTCTCCGTCTGTCATGAATCACTATCAAAACATCTTTATTTAGCCTGCAATGGCCAAGTAGCTTGTTTTAGACAATAATTCACTTTAAAAAACAAGGTCATTTTTAAAAGTAGTAAGTACAGTAAGTAATGTGTGAACTTTTAACAAATAAATATGAAGTATTGTATTTGGTTATCAGAAACAGCCTGTATGCCACCCATTTCTTGTGAAGCTCTGATAGAACTGTACATATATGTTCTCACAGTCCATGCCCTGACAGCATGTCATACAAAATTTCAGCTTAATCCACACCTTCATTGATAGGTTATGGGTGAAAAAAGGCGTGCTAGGCTATAGTTAATATACCTACTCACAAGATGAAACAAACAGGCAAACCACTAGATTAACATGTTATGTAATGTTTATGTAGGCTACTGGAGAACCACATAAAATGGAGCTTAAGCCTGAACTGACTTTTAACTTTTTAAGAACAATTTTACACAAAGTATGATATTAGCAATTTCATCTTGCATGTAATTACAGTCTCTCTTTTTGTAATCCAGTGGATGGGGTGAGAAGAGTTCAACACATTCTTCTTTTCCACAGGAAGTAGGTTAGGATGCCTGTGGTTAACAGGAGTAAAGTCCAGTAGCATACTCTTTTCACCTGGCCCTCCAAGTTCTGTTTTACCCCAAAGCGAGATATAAAGCCAGACTGAAAGTAAAAAGAGGACATTTTAATATTCTGTTATACCACAGTTACACCACATATAACTTAGAAATGTCAGTGTGGTGTCTTTTTGGATTTCCCATGTGGAGATTGCTGCATATAACAGTTTACATGAAATTATTCTAATAATTAGTACATTTTCCAGTGACCAATGTTGCTGAATAAATCTCTTGTTTCTATAGTTCCTGAAATAGGTGACAAGACTGAACTGTGGTGTGGTATCCAAAGATGAGGGCTAGGCTAGTACAGATTAAACAAATGTAGCCATATCTTGCTTTAATTCTCTGTGCCCTCGCTCAATGTGGAAATGGAAATTTTTGAGCATTACAGATGTTGGAGAGGCCACTTACCCATCCCCCATGTGCCCTGAGCTCAGGGCATATCACCCTCTCCACATACGCTCCCACACACTCCTTCAGCTGGGGCACAACCCCGGCCATGCCTTTATCCCGGCAGTGCAGGGCCATCTGTCCGGCCAGCACATACACTGACAGCACAGCACTCCAGGCCATATCTCTGCGGCGGTCCCTGGGGACGCTGGAGCCAAAGTGCTCGTCCAAGATGGCCGTGAGCATGGGGCAGGCTGTGCCCTCCGTCACATCCTGGAAGACACGCGGCCAGCGGCGAAAGAAAATAGGGAAGCGGATGAGGAGCTCGTCACCGGCGTGCCGGAGTGCTGATGCTGCAGCACAGGGAGCGGGAGGGAGGTATGCGCTGGGAGGGCACAACACGTAATCGAGGTAGTCGTAAGCCATCAGATAGGCTTCCCTGACCAAAAGGTCTGAACTGTTCAGGCCCTGGCCCCCCGAGGGCTCATCTGATGGGTCCATGGCTTCACTGCTTCAATTCCGATTAATAAGGATGCATATCATTGTGTATAGAAGGTTCAGTAAATAAATAATATGCCCGGCCTCTTCAGTTCATTAAGAGAGGGACCCAGCACACTGAAACAACAACAAACAGTAATTGTGATGAATATTAAACATTATATAATGTTAATAACTATTATTATTATTATTACTATTATTATAATAGATAATTAATGTTTTTTTGTAATTATTGTTAAAACTGATCAATTTTCTTTACACATCTTTAATATTACCTAAGAGTATTGTCAGTAGCAAGTGAAATCCATACTCGGCTTTTCAGGAAACTTTGTAAACTCCACCACAACCAATTTAGAGCCGATTAAGTCTGGTGACTCACCACACTCCATGGGCAGAACCGTCATGACAAAAAGTAAACAAAAAGAAGAGCAGAGCACAGGTGGAGCATTGGAGTCTCTTACCCCCAAATGACTCGTTGGTCTCTCACTGATCTGTGGGTAACCACGCGTTGTTGTTCATGTGAACTTGCTCAGCACAAGCGGACTAAATTTAGCACGCTAGCTGGAAACTGACACTTGCCCCTAACTCATAGGCTTGCACTGCCCTCGCTGCGACGACTCGTATATCTTCAGTTAGCCCTGCCAGGCTAAATATAAACGCCAAAGTATGTTTTACATACTCTGTATCTTGTTAATTAACAACAAGCTAGTATAAAATGCGTAGCCAGAGCAAAGGTCATGTGCAAAGATCAACAGGTGAATACACAATAGCTGCCAACAGTGGTGCATCCGCATCTGTTTTCTTTCCACCTCCTGCCCTAGTCTACAGTATAAAAAGTAGTCTCCTGAAACTAACTTTTGACTTCCGCTCTTTGATTGACTGAGAACAGCGTTACGGCAGCCACAACAATCCTAACTAAGACATCCGCTTTTTGTCAATGGCGGCCAAAAAAATGTCAAAATATTAGCCTAAATATTATTAGGTCTAAAACTGTTACTACACGACGCTGGTTACAAACGGTGAGTGTTGAAAATAAACGTAGCTAAAAGGTCAATCATAATTTGCATGTCTGACTGTCTTATTTATGGCCACGTAGATTCTTTTTTACGACAGTAAAATAGGTCTACTTATTTAACTTTTATTTTAGTTATCTTTGCTTTGCTAAAGAAAAAGGAAGCCACTTGTTTTTTTATGTTATTTGAAATGTGATTATTTTTTAATTAGGTTATGTAAGTGCTGATCACCTGTAGCTCTCTCATTTTATATTATGCATAAAATGCAAGTTGCAATATTACAATATCGGTTCAAATACTCATAGATGTCGTGCATACAATAGGAGGCGGAATCATTATGGAAGTTACCACACCCTAAGGAGAGACTTCAGTTCCTTTTTTTTTTTAAATAAAAAATATTTGTAATTTCAGTGCTGATCATCCATGGCATTTTAGTCAGGAACTGAGCTTTGTACCTTCACATTATTCAACAAATACATGAAACAATCATTCAATTAATCATAAATGGGTTTCTGTAGGTTTTCACATAAAAGGAATTTGTCTAAGGTTGTGTGACACAATCAAGTTGAATAGTTGGCACACATGTAAACAGCTATAAAAAGCTATATTTTAAGGGGAAAAGATATATGCTGGGAGCATCAGATTCTAGTTTTAATCTCAGTTCCTACAATGAACCTACCCTACTGCACAAAGAAAATGTGTTAAATCAACACACCATGAAACAGACCCTCTTTATAAGCAGGCTCATACTGAGAATTATGTTATGGCAGTTGAATTGAATATATTACAATGTAACTGTGAAACGACACACACTGAATTACTCATGCAGCAACACGCAAATGTGGGTTTAACTTCAAAGAAAGTAAGATAAACAACTAATTTACATACTTCACATGTAATATGAAAAGTGAAAGTCCTCTCTATGGCAGAGGTGGTGAAGACACACAGACTCTGAAATCCACCTCTGCATTTAACCCACCCAGGGAAGTGACACACACACACAGTGAAGTGAGGTTACACACTAACCCGGAGCAGTGAGCTGCCTTTGGCGGCGCCCGGAGAGCAGTGGTCGGGGTTAGGTGCCTTGCTCAAGGGCACTTCACCCGTGGATGTGGGCATGGGAGAGCAGTGGTCAACCACTTCACCCGCCCACATTTTTCCTACTGGTTGGGGATCAAACCGGCCACCCTTCGGTTTCCGGCCTGAAACCCTAACCAGTAGGCCACGGCTTCCCCGTGGTTTATTATTATATGGCAACGACAGTACGGGGGTTATGATTGGCTAATGGGTGATCATGCCGCATATTGACCTCCTCGCCGGTCTGATACGGATCATTATTGCCCTCTGACATCATCTTCAAAATGAGCGATATTGATAGACATCAAAAGCCATGAGGAAATTCAGAAGCAGCGAAAATGTGATATTGAAAGTGATGATGAAGACTAGACTACTATAGTTTTAATCACTTGTGTTGTTACTTTACTTTAAATTTAAGCCATTTTAGCTGAGCCATGTTGTCTTTTTTCTATTTATCATTGTAACTTGAAATTAGCAAGTAATTGGTTGCAACAAACTGTGTCGTGGGAAGACTTGAAAGCTGAACAAAACAAAATGTTTTCTATTTACAATTACCATTTCTTTTCATTTAGAAAATGAAAGGAGCTAAAACTGCCATATAATAAACAACTTGCTAACCTTGACCGCTCAATCGATACGTTACAGCCTCAGTCATATTTCCCGGCATGACCTCACTCTCGGTTAGTAAGTAGTTAATACTTTTGACAAATCATATTTTCCCACCTTGGCAGGGGAAGCACTAATAGTATTAGTTATCCATATTTACTACATCTCTAATTCTAACCGTATACTCAACGAAATCGTAAAAATTACCCCTTGCCTTGCTTCAGTACGAAAAGAAGACTAATGAATGACAATACAGCATGACAATACAGTATATTGCAATACGGTTAATGTTAATTTAATTGTTCATATGCAGAACATACAGCCATAACTCTAATATTGGAAAAACTTGGAAAACACGTTTTCAAAATTGCGATGTAAGAAAATCATACGTCCCATACACAGACACACACAGCCACTTCC
Organism: Sprattus sprattus; assembly: GCF_963457725.1. Taxonomy (NCBI): domain Eukaryota; kingdom Metazoa; phylum Chordata; class Actinopteri; order Clupeiformes; family Clupeidae; genus Sprattus; species Sprattus sprattus. Next base: position 27,530,885 of record NC_137913.1, read on the forward strand.
CTGTCTTACTACGCTGTGGCCCAAGAACTAGCATGGAAATCATATACTACCACCAAAAACACATTGGTTACTAGGGGTGGGAATCTCTGGGCACCTCACGATTCGATTCCGATTCAGAGGTCAACGATTCGATTTTAAATCGTTTATCGATTATCGATTTTAAATCGATTTTGTAATTAATTTTTTTTTACACATCCATTTTATGTTGAAATGCAAGCTGCATCGATTATTGCACTGCTCATAGAAAAGTCAAAATTGTGACAAGATAAAGCTTTTTCTCTAATAAAGCAAATAGAGAAGGTAATTCATCTGTTGATTTTCTTTAATTATCAAACACAAAGTAGGAAGTGATTTTAGACTCTGAGTTGCAAACTCAAATTATTCAATATTCGAAATGCATCGATAATCGTTTTATCGGTTTCAAATTGATTATCGATAATCAATCGATAATTGCATTTCAACATAAAATGGATGTGTAAAAAAAACGATTATCAATTCTAAACCGATAAAACGATTATCAATCCATTTCGACTTTTAAAACATTTGAGTTTGCTACTCAGAGTCTTTGCTACACTTCCTACTTTGTGTATGATAATTAAAGAAAATCAACAGATGAATTACCTTCTCTATTTGCTTTTTTTTTTTTTTATTACAAAATCGATTATGAACTTTTCTGAATCGAGAGAGAATCGTTTTAGAGAGAAGTTAAAAGTAAGTAGAGCATGAAGCAAAGGATGATGTATACACCAAGGGTAAATCAATGTGTCTCTGTACATTGACATATAAATACTTAAACCATTATCACTCTATAACAAACATGAAGTCATGTCAAGACTGTCCCTAGTGTTGTGACCTCCAGTCTGGCAAACGGAGCTCAAAACAAAAGTCAAGGTATGAGTATTAGTCTATTTTACAAGTTGCTCAAACCAGAGTCTTGAATCTAAATGTGAGCATTAGATATGTTAAACAGTTTGTACGAAGCTAAGTGGACACCAGCTTACCTCCTAGGCCCTGGGGTCAACACAAGCGATGTGTCCAAATGACAAACTGCCTAAGCGTGGAGCTCAGCCTCCCAGCTCCCAGGAAGTTAAAAATGGGAAAACCCCAGTAACAAACAAAATTAGAAAAGAGAGAAATCCACTTCTCAGTACTTCTCAACTTTCAACCAACCGGCCTACTGTTCTCACCATGCCAGATCATCCTTCATCAGCCCTGCTTTGAAAACAAGAAGCAAACTTGTGCCCCCTTGTGGATGAGGTGTGTTCATGAGTGCTGTCTACACACCATAGTGCAAACCGATTTTTGGCATTTCACCCACACACTTGTCATAGTAAATGTCTTTACGGGGATCCACAAAAGAATCCAAATACTTCTGAATTCCCATATCCCTAAGAATGATTCCCTCTGAATTACCTGTGATCTAATTTCTACTTCAAGGCACAGTGTGTAGTTTTTAGTGGCATCTATTAGTAGAAAATTGTACCCCTTCAATAATGGGGTCATATTTCATCATTGGAGGGTGTAGAACAAGATTCTAATATAAAAGTGGGAAATTGTCGTGGCAACCACAGCCTTTCAAATGCATGGACTATTTACCTATATAAGCTTAATTGAAATGCACTGATGCTACAAAAGTTGTTAGGCTGAGAGAGTTTTTACACACTTGACAAGGATACGACAATTCCAGACTTTTTTATTTCAGTATCATGTTCTACACAGGCATATTATTTATGATAACTTCCTGCAAAATACAGCTATAGTACAACTATGTTTGCTTGTACAAATATAAAACAATTATCAAATTTGTAGACTATTCTGGTGTCATGCGAGTGCTGAAATATACGTATATATAATTTTGTATGTACATGTAACCTCAAGTCAAGTTAAATTGATTTATCTCCCTCTGGAACGAAATACTGTTTTCTGATTGGCTAATGGGGTGTACAATAAGTTTGTATAGATGGACACCTTGGACGTAGTCCCAGTAGAAAAGTTAAATCACCGTTCCATATCAATGCTCTTGAATGGTTACCATTGACAACCAACGTAACGTTTGTTTTTTTGAAAAACAGCCTGTTCCAGGCACTACTTTCTCTAACGGGAGCACTAGGCTTCAAATTAAGAATTCATCAGGTTATTATTATGCATATTAAGTTTCCTAAAGATAAAGGAAATTCTAAATAATAATAATAACTAGAAAATGCATTTCCTGAAGGAAATACCAGTGCATGAAATGCAAAAGTTAGGAAAGGAAGAAGAAAAGAAAGAAGAGTGAAAGAAGGAAAGAAGAAAGGAAAGAAGAGTGGAAGAAGGAAAGAAGAAAGGATAGAAGAGTGAAGAAAGGAGAGAAGAGAGGATGAAGGAAAGAAGAGTGAAAGAAGGAAAGAAGAAAAGAAAGAAGAGTGAAGAAAGGAAAGAAGAGTGGAAGAAGAAAAGAAAGAAGAGTGAAGAAAGGAAAGAAGAGTGAAAGAAGGAAATAATAGTTGAAGAATGAAAGAAGAAAAGGAAAGAAGAGTGAAGGAAGGAAAGAAGAAAGGAGAGTGAAGAAAGGAAAGAAAAGTGAAAGAAGGAAAGAAGAGTGGAAGAAGGAAAGATGAGTGGAAGAAGGAAAGAAGAGTGAAAGAGAAAAAGAGAGTGAAAATATTGAAAAAAGGAGATACAAATGGAGTGAAGAAGAGAGATTGAGTGTGAGAGAAAGTAGACTGAGAGGGATAGAGAGAAAGATGGAGAGATGGAGAAAAAAAGGTAGAGAATGGAAGGTGTCTTAATGTTCCTAGTTACAGTTAAATTGAGAGGGACAGAGGAGAGGTTCCTTTGATTTGGCGCAGCTGTCAGTGAAGCACAGGTGCAAGCCAGTTTAAAGACCCTATTATGATGTCATAATGGCCCAATGTAAGTCAATGGGAAAATTTAGATTCGTTTTTATTTAATATCTTAAAAAGTATAAAGTTTAGAAAAGTGAAAAATACATAGCATAAGTGTCCTTTACAAGACCTACGCGACAAAGTTTGAATGAAGTTTCTACGTTAAGCGGTTTGGGCTGAATTAATCGCAGAAAAAGGTAACAAGAACTAGAAAATGCATTTCCTGAAGGAAATACCAGTGCATGAAATGCAAAAGTTAGGAAAGGAAGAAGAAAAGAAAGAAGAGTGAAAGAAGGAAAGAAGAAAGGAAAGAAGAGTGGAAGAAGGAAAGAAGAAAGGATAGAAGAGTGAAGAAAGGAGAGAAGAGAGGATGAAGGAAAGAAGAGTGAAAGAAGGAAAGAAGAAAAGAAAGAAGAGTGAAGAAATGAAAGAAGAGTGGAAGAAGAAAAGAAAGAAGAGTGAAGAAAGGAAAGAAGAGTGAAAGAAGGAAATAATAGTTGAAGAAGGAAAGAAGAGTGAAAGAAGGAAAGAAGAAAGGAGAGTGAAGAAAGGAAAGAAAAGTGAAAGAAGGAAAGAAGAGTGGAAGAAGGAAAGATGAGTGGAAGAAGGAAAGAAGAGTGAAAGAGAAAAAGAGAGTGAAAATATTGAAAAAAGGAGATAAAAATAGAGTGAAGAAGAGAGATTGAGTGTGAGAGAAAGTAGACTGAGAGGGATCGAGAGAAAGATGGAGAGATGGAGAGAAAAAAAGTAGAGAATGGAAGGTGTCTTAATGTTCCTAGTTACAGTTAAATTGAGAGGGACAGAGAAGAGGTTCCTTTGATTTGGTGCAGCTGTCAGTAAAGCACAGGTGCAAGCCAGTTTAAAGACCCTATTATGATGTCATAATGGCCCAATGTAGGTCAATGGGAAAATTTCGATTCGTTTTTATTTAATATCTTAAAAAGTATAAAGTTTAGAAAAGTGAAAAATACATAGCATAAGTGTCCTTTACAAGACCTACGCGACAAAGTTTGAATGAAGTTTCTACGTTAAGCGGTTCGGGCTGAATTAATCGCAGAAAAAGGTAACAAGAATAAGAAGAAGAAGAAGAAGAAGCCTAGGAATAACAATACAGGGCATTTCATGCAGTGTAATAAGAAGAAGAAGAAGAAGAAGAAGAAGAAGAAGAAGAAGAAGCCTAGGAATAACAATACAGGGCATTTCATGCACTGTAATAAAAACATTTTTGGATGTTGTAAACGGGAGATAAGCGGGATAACGGCCTTCGAGCTGTCCAGTTGCAAATCCGTCTCCGTCCCTGACTGCAATAGAACAGTTCTACAAAGATAATGGACTTGGCGGAGCAACACTTCGCGTCGTGGTGTTCTTTGCCCCGCAGCGTCCATTATCTTTGTAGAACTGGACAGCTCGTCGGCCGTTATCACTTACCTAAATTCGTGAGGTTAGTGACCTCACAAAGACAATACTTGCAAGAATAAATTTCTTAAACAGGTTCATGTTCGTGTAACGGTTCTATTGCAGTCAGGGACGGAGACGGATTTGCAGCTTTTCAACTTTATTCTGATGATAAACAAACAACGGATGACATACGACAGGCATATTTCTTCTGCCTGGCTATACACACATTATCACACAAAAGCAAACCAGTGCACAAACAAACAATTAAAACAACAATGCACGCATAACACACACATGTTGGCATTGGAGCAACATACCTGATGATAAACAAACAACGGATGACATACGAGTATCTGCACAAGTAAAACAAAATACAAAACACGTCAGGTTCAGTATGGCTATTAGTATACTATCCTATTAATATTTAGCTAGCTAACGGAACGTGAGTAGTGGGAAGTTCCCAGTGAACTAGCTTGCTAATCTCCGTGTGAACAATGAACCTCGTGTTCAAGAAATATTACACAATCAAACTTTCTGCCCATTAACAAACTTACTTTACAAACCATCACATTACATACTTATTATAGAAAATACAAATTACATGTCGAACTTCTCGACATTAATTACAGTGCATGAAATGCCCTGTATTGTTATTCCTAGGCTTCTTCTTCTTCTTCTTCTTCTTCTTCTTGTTACCTTTTTCTGCGATTAATTCAGCCCGGACCGCTTAACGTATAAACTTCATTCAAACTTTGTCGCGTAGGTATTGTAAAGGACACTTATGCTATGTATTTTTCACTTTTCTAAACTTTATACTTTTTAAGATATTAAATAAAAACGAATCGAAATTTTCCCATTGACTTACATTGGGCCATTATGACATCATAATAGGGTCTTTAAACTGGCTTGCACCTGTGCTTCACTGACAGCTGCGCCAAATCAAAGGAACTTCTTCTCTGTCCCTCTCAATTTAACTGTAGGAACATTAAGACACCTTGCATTCTCTACTTTTTTTCTCTACTTTTTTTCTCTCCATCTCTCCATCTTTCTCTCTATCCCTCTCAGTCTACTTTCTCTCACACTCAATCTCTCTTCTTCACTCCATTTTTATCTCCTTTTTTCAATATTTTCACTCTCTTTTTCTCTTTCACTCTTCTTTCCTTCTTCCACTCATCTTTCCTTCTTCCACTCTTCTTTCCTTCTTTCACTTTTCTTTCCTTTCTTCACTCTCCTTTTTTCACTCTTCTTTCCTTCTTCAACTATTATTTCCTTCTTTCACTCTTCTTTACTTTCTTCACTCTTCTTTATTTTCTTCTTCCACTCTTCTTTCCTTTCTTCACTCTTCTTTCCTTCATCCTCTCTTCTCTTCTTTCTTCACTCTTCTATCCTTTCTTCTTTCCTTCTTCCACTCTTCTTTCCTTTCTTCTTTCCTTCTTTCACTCTTCTTTCTTTTCTTCTTCCTTTCCTAACTTTTGCATTTCATGCACTGGTATTTCCTTCAGGAAATGCATTTTCTAGTTGCATCTAGCTATCTAAAAATGTACAAATTGTGATGGTCATTTTTCATTATGGACCTACCGCTGACAGGCATATTTCTTCTGTCTGATTATGACAACAACGACATATGAATATAATAACTTGCAGACCTGCAGTACGTCACATCCCCAAAGGTGGCTCCAAAACACCAACAGTAATAAAACATGCTTATTTATGGCGAAACTCACACTCTATTTACATTTAATCTATTTGCATTTATAACTCCGTTACATTCGCCCCATAGAGATAATAAGTTGTTCAGTGATGACGGTGTTTGGTGCTTACTCACTAAATGCTGAAACATCTTTGAGCAGTAAGTACTGTGACTGCAGACTGTCAGCCGCAAAGTGCAAACAGTCTGTACTGCTCAGCAGTCTTTTGGAGTTGTAATTATTGTCTTATGCTATTGGGAGTGAGAATCTGTTAGATGTAATGAGATCTGTGAAATTCAGTGTCAAGTACGAGAAACATGTGAAATATTGAAAAGATAAAATGTGAAATTAAACAGGTCATGTGACCTCATTGGTGGCATTGGCATGAAGGCCTAGTCCCACAAAAGTGTGCAAATGATGGACAATGATGTAATGAAATGTTTTTATCTTTATTTCTTTGTTTTTGTTCATATCTCAACCTGGACAACTTCATTGAGATGTGAGCCGGCGTCTCGCAAATATTGAAGGCACCACGAATTGCTGAAACATCAATAGATCTTCCGTAAGAGTGACACACTTTTTTAAGTTAAGGATGTAGGCTATGATTTTTGTTTTATGGTGAGATATTTCTTTAACAATTGTGAAATTGGTGTAGTTTGATGTACCACGCTAAAGCATAAATAAAGCTTGGGCTAACAGCATTTTTAGGTGCAATGTGTTAGGCATGTTTTAGAACATTAAATGTCAAAATGCTTTTCCACTATATGGATTAAAATTAAATAAAATAAGATAATTTTGTTCGTGGTATTAAACCGCAATATTTGGGGTTTTACTTTGAATTTTACCATCGCCCATCCAGAAATCGTGATCGGAAGCGACCTTCTGTGTTTAGGTTAGGTTTCGTACTGCTGTTTGACGTTCGACATAAATCATACATAAATAAGTGAATAAATCACGATTTATTTAGCCACAGACATGAGCCTATCATAACCTAACTGCTGTTGCTAAGTTAGTTTGCTCTGCTTACTTCACACTGCAAAACTTAATGATAGAGCAAACTCTTACCTGTTGTTTACTGAAAGTTATCCACGTATCACACAGTTAAACATGATAAACTGGATCAGAAAGAATAGCCAGAGTCGCTAGTGTAATTGACATAACACCAAATCCGACTTTTTTTTTTTAGAGCAGCAACCATCTATTTAATTTAGTATTGGCAAACTGAACCAATTTTGCAATGGTAGCAATATTTAGAACCCCTGGTGGAGCATTTTAAAACTATGCTTTCTAAAACTGATTGTTCAAATCCTTGATTGTGATTGGCTAAAAGCCGTTGTAAAATCCAGCATTACCTTACAATTTGTCCTCATAACATTCTATGATAACATTCCATATTACTGCGCAGTGAATGGCAAGGCAAGGCTGTGTATTCATTTTATACCCAGTGTTCCATCTGGCTGTTGCGTTGCTTCAAGGGTTGCGTGGCAACGATTTATTTAGTAACTATATTTTTTAGTGGCGGAAGAATGACGGTTTATCATTAAACTATTGTTTCTTAAATTGAATTGTCTTATGAAACCATATCAAATGTTTGTAGTAACAGTTTTAGAAAAGCAATAAGCCCCGCGAGTCCGTGGTTTGCGCTGATTTTAGAACAGGTAGGGGGTTTAATAACAACAATAACGGAAAGTATTTTTTTTCTCCAATAAAACTAGGGAAATGATCAATCCAAAAATGTATCTTCAAGAGAAGGCTCAGCAGAGAATGAAGCTGCTGAAGATGTTCAACCTGCCAAAGGCCATGATGGTGCACTTTTACACTGCCATGGTTGAGTTCATCCTGCTCCATCACCATCTGGTGCTACGCTGCCTTCACGGCCAAAGACAAGAGCAGACTGCTGAAAATCATTCATACCACTGAGAGGGTGATCGCTTTAGGACCTGTATCCAGATTATAGCTGGCCAAAACCTCACGCCATAACAACAGTTTCTTTCCAATGAATGAGTGGGGTACCAAAGTCATAGTTGGGGTGCATGATCTGGACACACTGCACAACAGGGTTAGTCTTACCTTACTCTTTTCCTGTATTCTTAGCCTCCCCTTGTCCTCATAATTGTAACACAACTAAATCTGCCTGAAATAACGGTTCTTTCTTCTTTTTCCCCTATTGTTGAGAATTCTTTCTGCAAGCTTATGCTTTTGCAAAAACGATTTCGATTCAATACTGGAAGAGCCACAATCCACATTTTTCCACCCACAATGCAAGCTGCACCACACTTATATTTCCTAAAATAATAGTCAACTCGACCTACGACAAGTTTCTTCATAGTAGTTTTGATGCAGATTGTTATCACTTTACATGTATTTCCCAAAACTACATTCGACTTTTACCGGTATAGTGAGGTTTTAGAATAAAATGTGAAGGCCAGATCTGAATTTTGGCAGTTGCTAATGAACATGACTCTAATAGACTGGCTGTCTTGCTGCTTACTCTGTCTTTTGAGAAACTCTGCAGCGACATCAACACAGGGTTTAAGTCTTGCAGAGGGAGAGGTGAAAACTGCTGAGAACTGAAATACTTCCTCAAAAGACTCTTTATTGCATCTGGATTAGTCATGATGTCAATGCCACTAGATTGTATCCCCACATTGACAACATCCTTGGCCCTGCCCCTTAAAGCAACATCATGTAACAATTTTGCCTTAAAATAAATAATAATTTTGTTGGTACACTGATTTGTCATATGGAGAAGGGCTTGGTTACTTTGGTGGACAGGGCTTTTCACAAAAGCTAAGTAATGCTTTATGGCACCACCTCATCTGTATGGGCATCAAGGCAGAGGGCATGAAGAAAATGAGGAAGACATTGGAGTTAGCAAGGAAGAGGAACCAGCCTTTTCTCGTTGGCAAGAGCTAAAAGAGACAAAATAAAAGTCCGATGCCAGGCTCGCCTTTCTGTGGGACTAGTCAGTATAACTTATTAGCTGTCTTGTTATGTCTTGTGTTGTGCTTGCTTGATGTTTGGCTATGTTAGGAAAAAGTGTAAAAGTGAACTACACTCTGCAACTTCAGAGGGACCTGTTCCTCAGTGGTCAGGCCTCCCCTCCTTGTGAAGGTTCGCAAGGTTCTCAATCCACTCCTCAAGTGTAACAGAAGTGTCACCTCTGAAAGTAGTGGAATCTCTCACTTTCTTCTGACTCACTACTTGATTAACTTGATATAGAGTCAAGTTAACTTGCTAAGCTAGGCTAGGCTTACTTACAGCAGCACGACGGATCAATAGCTATTCGCTAACAGTATGCTATCAGCTAAAACTAACAAAATCTCTTGAAAATGTGCTGACTTTGACATTATGACAAACTAGTTACTCAAGGACTGTCCTTACACAGTCAAACATCAAGCAAGTGCAACACAAGACAAAGCAAGACGGCAAAATAAGCTACTTACTAGTTCGGCAGAAAGTGAACAAGTCAGGCTGCCGGGCTGCGGCAGGCAAAACTACAGAACGCAGTTATATGCCTATGGACCCTGGTATGGCAATGGCACGGAGGCGATTCTCCATATTAAAAGTCATTGTAGTGCCCCAATTTTGAGCTGTAGCGCCAAATTTTAAGCTGTTATTTTAACGTTAAACTGCTTATCCTAACCCTAATCCTGAAGTATAATTGTTGCATAATGGGGCTTTAAATGTGAGAGAATGTTGTCTGCAAACTGGCCTATGTGTTAACTACCTAACCTAAAATGTCATATGTGTATCCTATGGAGTGGATGCGCAGGGAGAGGGGCTATTATGGTGTGTGTTTGTATGTGCGGTATGTGGTGTGTGACTACAAGAGTACAACACACACACCACATACTGCACACATACTAATACTAACACACACCCAAAACGTCAGGCAAGCAGATCAATCACAGTTGATGCCGTCTGTGTCACCACAATCTGAAGAGGCTTGGCCATGTTCCTTCCATCTACAAACTGGCCTCCATCACCCCCTTCCTCAAAAAACCCACTCTCGACCCCGCTAACCTCTCCAATTACCGCCCCATCTCCAACCTGCCGTTCCTCTCCAAAACACTTAAATGCATCGTCGCCGCCCAACTCCACACCCACCTCCAGTAAAACAACCTCTACGAACCCCTCCAATCTGGTTTCCGCCCACTTCACAGTACTGAAACAGCCCTGGTCAAAGTAATCAACGATCTCCTCACCTCTGCAGACTCCGGTGCCCTCAACATCCTGTTACTACTAAACCTCAGCGCAGCGTTTGACACTATAAACCATTCCATCCTCCTACAAAGGCTGCGCCAACTGGGTGTTGAGGGCTCTGCACTTGACTGGCTCACATCATACCTCACAAACAGGCAACAGTTCATCTCCCTCTCCGGTCACTCATCCACCCTCTCCCCAGTTACGCAGGGGGTCCCCCAGGGCTCAGTCCTCGGCCCCCTCCTCTTCATCCGCTACCTTTTCCCCCTTGGTCACATCCTCCGTCAACTCACCCTGGACTTCCACTGCTTCGCAGACGACACCCAGATATACGTCACCACCAAATCCACCCAAAATCCTCCCCTCACCCACATCGAAACCTGCATCTCCACAATAAAAACTTGGCTAACTCACAACTTCCTCAAACTGAACAGTGACAAAACAGAGCTCCTCCTCATTGGCACCAAATCCACTCTCAATAAAACCGGTCCCATTTCACTCACCATTGACACCTCGACCATCACCCCCTCCACCCTGGTATGCAATCTCGGTGTCATCATGGACCCCACCCTCTCCTTCACTCCCCATGTCAGCCACATCGTCAAGACCTCATATTTCCACCTCCGCCGCATTGCCAAAATCAGACACTGCCTCCCCCTCCCCGCAGCTGAATCCCTCATCCATGCCTTCATCTCCTCTCGCCTCGACTACTGCAACTCCCTCCTCACTGGCATCTCCTCCCATTCCCTCCATAGACTCCAAATGGTCCAAAACTCCGCTGCCCGCCTCCTCACCCACACCCGGTCCCGTGAACACATCACTCCCGTTCTCCACTCTCTCCACTGGCTCCCCATCAAGCAGCGCATCAACTTAAAAATACTCCTCCTCACCTTCAAAGCTCTTCACCACCTAGCCTCCCCTACCTGTCTGACCTCCTCCTCCTCCTCCTCCACCACCGCCCCTCCCGAGCCACCCGTTCCTCCTCCACTATCACACCAACATCCCGACTAAAAACTTTTGGCGACAGAGCATTCTCACGCACAGCACCCCGACTTTGGAATTCCCTCCCCCAATCTGTTCGCCAGTCTCCCTCACTCACAACATTCAAAACCCGCCTCAAAACATACCTCTTCACCCAAGCCTATGATCTTCCCTACCCCTAGCCACCTATACCCCACTGTCTACACTCTTACCCCCTGTTACATCTCCATCATCTCTCAGCAATTATGTTTTTTCTGCCTGTGCTGTGTATGCTTATGCTGTCTGTAATACCACCCCCCCCCCCCCCCACCCCCCCCTTTTATGTCATTGTAAATTGCGACTTTGGGTCATTGAAAAGCGCATTATAAATAAAAATAAAAAGTTATTAGAGAAATTCTAAACATAAAAACAAGTATCTACATGCACAGGACACGAGACGCATTAAAATACTGTCAAATATTATCCCCCTGATTTATGGGTCTTGAATAATTGTATTTGTTTAATAATCAAAACCGATATACCAGGTATAAACATATAGCCTACTCTAAATAGGCCTACAGTAGTCAGAGCTAGGTGAAAAATATGAGACTTTTGGCCAATTAAGTTGTACCAGCCAGACAAATGTTCGCTTGATTAATAAGTACAATGCTGAGGCATATTAGATTACGTGAGTTAAAACACATCCTTCAAATAAAAGAAAGAAAATATTAACTTGTTATGAAGCGTATGCATTTACTGCCTTCTACATCGCGTCAGTGTGCGTCAGCTGTAATGCTTTTTTTGCGTTACATAGGAACCTTTCTTCACGCGTAAAGACACGGCCGGAGGGAAACAGAAGACGGACCTTGTCCACACGTGAGAGTTTGGGGAAAATAGACTGTCTGTTCCACAAGTGATTTGAAGTGTTTTTTGTAATTCATATGGATTAAGATCAAGTAAGTTGCCCCTTACAATTATGTTCTATGCTAATAACTAAGGTCCAAACGTCTTGAGAGCCTCGTCAACGTGCCTATTAGTTAACATACGCTTACTAATGTTACAGCACTGTAACAGTCTGACTGACTGATTTTTTCCCCCCTGATGCTTAGAGATGGGCAGACTGAAGAAGAAACAAAATTGGAAAGGACGACAACAGCCGGACACTCCGTCACAAAATAAGAGCGATGTGGTGGTGGAAATCAGTGGTAAATCAATAGCAAATTTAATCAGATCTACCATAGTGTTATCCATCCTTAAAGTACTGCAAAATTCAGTTGTGTATGCTCCTGTAAGAGTAGCTTGTGACAGTAACTAGAGAGCGTTACTTTGTCTGTTACTAAGTGTGGTGTCTGGCAATGTCTTGTATTCATTTACTGTAGCGTTGTATGGCTTAGTAACAGTGAATGCTGTGAATGTATGCGTATTTTCTGATGTGTACTGATGTGGTCAGTAGTTGAGAAGTTCCTGTGATATATGAATTTTCATATGAAGGTTAAAGGCTGTTTACTGTTGGTATGTAACTTTATGCTAAATTAGGTTTGAAGGGAAGATGTTGTGGAATATCCTGGCCTTTCCATAGTTCCTGGAGGTGTTCAGTAGGTGTTCAGTAACTGGGTAGGGCACCAAACAAATTTCTTACATTGGTTGCACTCATGCGCCTAACCTTTCATTTAGGTGCACCAGCACATAATATAGATGTGCGTCACCTTTTCCACCAGGCCTTCTGGTGCCGAAATAATGCATTTAATAATGCCTTTTTGGTCAGTTCCCAAACTCGTTTGTAATTGAATTACCAGAATATTTTAATATTAATATTTTAATATGATGTTGCTCGAGGAGGAGTACAGGGCACGGTTTCTCATACACGCATACCTTATTTATTTTCCTCACCTGCACCTGAAATACCAGGGTCAGAGCCCGTCAGAGGCAGAGTAGGGCTGTGCCTTCGCCGAACAGTCATTTCTTGACTAAAGGTATTTGTTGGTTTTAGGTTGAATGACTAGGTTTAGGTTTAGCTTTGCTGATGGCAGAAATGTTCCTGAATTTTTGTAGGATTTTTGGTTATTCAGAATAAGGTGGGGTTTTTTTTTAAATCCTTTTTGAACCAATGACCTGGCTTATTTTATTGGAGAGTGGGGTTGATGGTCCTTCTGCTAAAATAGTTTTTCTTCCCTTAGATGACACAGCTCTGAAAGGAGTGGATGACAGCAATGCACTTGTGCTCCCTGCCACCAAAACCAAGAAGACTAAAGAATCAGGGCAGCTGTTAGCCAAGAAACGGCCCCTCACCAAGAAACAGAGGAAGAACCTTGAAAAAGTTCTGGAACTCAAAGAGAAGAAAGCATCTGTAAGGCTTTTCTGTCTGAATACACATGAAGGGTGTTGATTCTCTTAAATGATTAACCCCCGGAACTGTATCTTTGTCATTATCTTGGCTTAAGGTTAGCCAACACTCTATTTCACTTTCGATTTGATTTTCTTCTCCCTGTTGTCTGTCTCTCTCCATCTCTTTTTCCCTGTCTTTTTAGCGTGCAGACATCTTGACCAAGCTAGCGGAGGTGCAGCTACCAGATTCCGAACTGAAGCTGCTCTATACTACATCTAAACTGGGAACAGGAGATAAACTCTATCAGACCAAAGAGTAAGACCTGCATTATTACTTTTTAAAACTCATTTTGTTCAAAATGTTGCACACAAACATGTAATGCTCTATATCAACACTTTCTTAGGTAAAGGAATGGATACGATTTTATTGATACAGATGCTATTATGGATTCTGCTTATCGGTCCGATTCTTTAATGATTCCCTTATAAATTCCTGATCATGTAGAAAAAGTAGAACTACACAGGTTTTCAGCGTCAATGCAGCTATTTTATTATTTTTGAGTCTGATTACAGCGTAGAATGTCTACCTAATTACATTTTCAACATGTTTAAATAAACCGCCTCTTTTCTTAAAATATATAACTTGGATAACATATATAAAACTGAATGGTAAAGTAGACAATTCTTCTAGTAACATTTGAATTAATGACAATTCTCCATTTTAAAAGGGAATAATGATAATTGTGGTTTGTGATAATGCTTGTTTATTTCAGTTTTACAGCGTTTCACTCAGTTGAAGTAGTCTAATATGGACTCAGTCCGCACTATAGACTACCGTATAAATAGGTCATGTTAGCCAGCCTTTTTGAGGTAACATTATTGCACTAGCTAACAGTTACTTGTTAACTTGGAGACATAATATTACCTAGCTGTTATTGTTGATATGACAGAAACTCACTTGCTGTATGTAGTTTGACATTATGGCACATGAGTTTTTACAATTCGTTGATGATTCTCATACGATTCTCAACTGGAACCTGGAACTGGATTCTCTCGATTCTGGTCCCTACACTTTATTACACTTTATATGTGTGCATTTTGCAAACCATACATCAGATGTGTTTGCACATATGTATGTTTGTGTATGTGTGCTATGTACGTTTACTCAATTACTTGTGTGTGTTTGAGCAGCTTCACTGATGAGACATCCGTCCCAGGCTCTGCCCCTCCACGCATCAGCAGTCTGAGCGGAGTGAACCGCAAGAGGAAGAGGAGACACAAGGAGGATGACGATGAAGAACAGCAGAAGGAGGAATCCGAGTCCTCCTCAGAGGAAGAGTCTGAAGAAGAGGAGGCAGAAGAGATAAAGGTGGAAGAGAAGGATGGACAGGGCTTGGTGAAGGAGGTGAAAAGAGAAGAACTAAAGACAGAAGAAAAGAAAGAGGAGAAAAAGAAAGAAGTTACCCCCTCCTGCAGTAAAGAGCCATACCAACCTGCTGTGTTCATCCCTGTGGACCGACTACCAGAGATTCAGGTGTGTGTGTGTGTGTGTTAGTGTGTGTGTGTGTCTGCCTGCCTGCCTAGATGCCTGGCTGTTAGTGTAGCAGGCTTCCATGTTAATATGTCCTAATTAATAAGACATTATATTCGAACAATGAATGCAGACCTAATTTAGAGAATAAGAACCACACAGTTGCGGATTTACCTAGGTCAGCCTTTGCTAGTGGGAAATGTCAGGTCTGGTCATTCAGAATTGAATGTTTACATGTTCTTTACGTGTGTGTGTGTGTGTGTGTGTGTGTGTGTGTGTGTGTGTGTGAGTGTAGGCAGCCCGTCTGAAGCTGCCGGTGCTGGCTGAGGAGCAGGTGATTATGGAGGCTGTGAGGGAGAACCCCTGTATTGTTCTGTGTGGGGAGACAGGCAGCGGCAAAACCACACAGGTCCCACAGTTCCTCTACGAAGCTGGCTATGCAAGGTACGCACACACACACACACACAAACACACACACACACACACACACTCGTATCACACAGTTGCCACAGTTTCTCTACGAAGTAGAAACACACAGAGTACACACACACACACACACACACACACAGAGACTCACATAGTAAAAATGTGAAAAGACCCTTTGGTCTGCAATACATCCTCCCCTCCCAGCATGATCATACTCCATCTGTGACTTGGCGTGATTCTGGGGCATTATTGTTTTTTGGACATTCTGATTAGTTTCGTTAAATGTAACCATTTCAGTGTTGAACAATCAAGTGTCATTTCTCCATGTGTTATTTTCTACACCGGTGACTGCATTCTTCTAGCCTGGTGACACCAGCCTACGTATTTCCGCCTGAATTGATTTCACGCTCATACTCAGTCTGGCCCAGCCCCATTGACAATCGTTTCCAGAACTCAAAATTTTGCCGGACCAATCAGCGAACAGTTCAGAGCTGTGACGCAAAACTCGCCTTGCCGAGTTGCATGTAGTCCAGCCGAGTTTGTAGTTTAACAGTATAGCAAAAATGGCTACGGAGGAAGAGACACGAAAAGCTATCGGAGAAGTTGTCTCAACTCTCGAGAACATCAGACAATTAAAAGGAGAACAAGAGGATTGTCTTGTAAGTTTTATGATGAGAAAGGACGTCGTAGCTCTTCTCCCAACTGGCTTTGGGAAGAGTTTAATCTACCGAATGCTTACTAAACGTTGCTGATTGGTTAAGGGAACTCCAATGATTTTAAACCTCAAGATAAGCACCCGCCCATCTCGGAAACCAAAATGCATTGGGTTGGCCCAGACTGACTGACGGAATTAAATGGAGTCACAGTCTGGTAACGGCCAGGCTAGCATTCTTCTGCTCTTGGTCATTGGATGTCTCAGTCTAATCCTTCCCTCTCTTGCATACACCACATATATTCTCACTATTCTCACACACACACACACACACACACACTTTCACAGTGGCAGCGGGATCATCGGAGTGACCGAACCCAGGAGAGTGGCAGCAGTCAGTATGTCTCATCGTGTTGCCAAGGAGATGAACGTGTCGACAGGGTATGTCTCTCCACCTTACTTACTCATCCTTACACAGCCTCAGTGAGGTGTGGCATCGTGACCTCTGTGTGTGACGTGTGTGTGTGTGTGTGTGTGTGTGTGTGTGTGTGTGTGTGTGTGTGTGTCGACAGGGTGGTGTCTTACCAGATCAGATATGAGGGCAATGTGACGAAGGACACAAAGATCAAATTCATGACGGACGGAGTTCTGCTGAAAGAGATACAGAAGGTAAAACAAGCACAGGCACACACGAAATACACCCATGGTGAAGGGTATACAAAAGAAACAGACAAATGCACCGGTGTTTATACACACACTTCATGAACACACACACACACACACACACACATGTAATAGGCTGTTGTTTTTTTTTCAGGACTTTCTGTTGCAGAAGTACAGTGTGGTCATCATAGATGAAGCTCACGAGCGGAGTGTTTACACAGACATCCTCATTGGACTCCTGTCCCGCATCGTTCCGCTGCGCAACAAGGTTACACACACACACACACACACACACACACACATACACATACACACATACACACTCCAGCATCCTAGTAATAATATTGTAACACATCCTATCCATTAAAAGCACACAAACATTCTCATAGTAGTGAGGTCTCATATTGTACCCCACAAGGTAACACGCGCACACACACACACACACACACACACACACACACACACACACACACACTAACGCACATTTTTCTCGACCTCTGAAACCCATCAGAGGTATCATTTTCACTGTGTGGACTACTATATGTATATCTGTGTGTGTGCGCGTGATTGTGGTTGTCTGTGTGGACTACTTTATGTATATCTTTGTGTGTGCACTCTTACAGAAAGGCCTTCCCATGAAGCTGGTGATCATGTCGGCCACTCTGCGTGTGGAGGACTTCACTCAGAACCAGAGACTCTTCCCCAACCCTCCTCTCGTCATCAAGGTCTCTTATACCATCTCTCTCCTCCCCCTCTCTTTTTTCTCTCCACAGTTCAATCAGTCAATTCAGTACCATTTCAATTTAGTGAGCTCTACTAGTATGATCTTTTTTGCCTTTGCCAAAGCACAACACAGTCTTTAAATGCCAGAATGCAGATGGCAATACAGGTCGCTACCTCAGAATAATAAGGTTCTATCTGCGTTCAGGTCAGTTTTGAGATATTGAGGTTTAAAGTTTTAGCATTGCATATACCAAAACTGACAAATGGGGCACATTTTTCAGAATAAAACACTCAATTTTTTTTTTTTTTTTTTTTTTTTTTTTAAAACACCTTAAATAATGTTCATAAATTATGCCAGAATAGGAATATGTAAATAACTCAATTTTGACAAAAATGTCAGATAGAACCTTATTATTCTAGGGTAGCGAGGTGGCAAAAATATATATTTGCATATACAGTGGGGAAAATAAGTATTTGAACCCCTACCGATTTCGCAAGTTTGGCCACTTGCAAAGAAATGTGTGATCTAGAATTGTATTGGTAGGTGTTTTTTAACAGTGAGAAACAGAATATCAACACAAAAAATCAGAAAACTGCATTTTATAACATTTATGACTTTATTTGCATTTGATGCAAAAAATAAGTATTTGAACCCCCAAGCAAACAGCAAGAATTCTGGCTCACAATGACCAGTTATGTGCCCAAGAAGCACACAGATTAGTCCTCATTAGGTCTAACAAGGTACACCTGATCTCAACTGGTGACGTTTATAAAAGAAACCTGTCCAAAGAATCATACTTCACACCTTCAACCTCACCACCATGGGCAAGACCAAAGAGTTGTCCAAGGACGTCAGAGATAAGATTGTAGACCTGCACAAGGCTGGAATGGGCTACAAAACCATTGGCAAGCAGCTTGGTGAGAAGCAGACAACTATTGGTGCGATTATTCGTAAATGGAGGCAACAACAAACAAATGTTAATCGCTCTAGGTCTGGGGCTCCATGCAAGATATCCCCTCGTGCGGAATCAGTGATCATTCGAAAGGTGCAGAATAACCCCAGAACTACACAGGGGGAGCTTGTGAATGATCTCAATGCAGCTGGGACCAGAGTCACCAAAAAAGCCATTGGCAACACACCACGCCGTAATTTTTTGAAGTACTGCAGCACTCGCAAGGTCCCCCTGCTCAAGGAAGCGCATGTACAGGGCCATCTGAAGTTTACCATTGCACACTTGAATGATTCTAGGGAGGATTGGGAGACAGAATGTGGTCAGATGCAATGGCGGTTCTAGACCATTTTTACAAGGGGGGCCAAGGAGGGGCCAGGGTTTAACCAGGGGGGCACATAAAAAAAAACGCAACAAATGAAATTTAAAGATTATAAACTTATAATACTTTAAAAACATATAAACATATAGAACTTAACTTAACATTATAAGAATGAGGGCAGGTGTAAGAGAGGTAGGGCCATAAAAAATAAAAATAAAAAATACAGTAAAGGGTGAAAATACAGAGCATTGTCAAAAGTTCTCTCAACTTTTGACACTGTGTGGGCGGGAACCAAAGCAAGAGTGGCTCTTCTCTGATTGGTCCTGATTTGACAGCAGGAGAGTCTCATATTCACGACAACCGTTTACCAAAACTCTGTTAAGTAGCTTCATATGTCTTTGTATGAACCGACCCGAAGTAACGGTACCCATAACACCTGTTTTTATTAAATAGTAGTGGTGATTATGGCATTTGACCCACGATCACTTTATTAATTCCAGGAAAAAGAGTCAGTTCTCATGACAGTCGATGTTATCTGCCCCTCATCATGTTATTAAATGTTATTGTTTAGTTGCTAGCTAGTCTACTGCTGATCTAAGATTCCTGCGCTAGCAATAAGCCTTTGCTTGCTAACAGT
Source organism: Sprattus sprattus (assembly GCF_963457725.1). Classification (NCBI taxonomy): domain Eukaryota; kingdom Metazoa; phylum Chordata; class Actinopteri; order Clupeiformes; family Clupeidae; genus Sprattus; species Sprattus sprattus. The sequence continues at coordinate 27,550,230 of NC_137913.1, forward strand.
GTTGAAAGCAGTGAAAACACCCTGATCATGAGATACATTAAATTAATTACACTGAAGTCAACTTTGAAAACTCATCAGCAAGAGCTAGCAATAAAAGGCTTTTTGCTAGCGCAGGAATCTAAAGCAAGCTAGAAGCTAGACATGTTACCTACTGGCAGATAACAGCAACTAGGTCACGAGAACTGACACTCTTTTTATCCTGGAATTAATAAAGTGATTTTGAAAGACTGTGTATGGCCCACACAAATTCTTGTGGCCGTGAAAACAAATTCATTCAGTCCGTCTATGACAATGTATAACATCTGGGAAAGTCAACAGGCATAGGATATTTCCATCTTTTGGTTCTTAAAAAAAACGCTGTGGTTATTTTTTTTCTTCTCTGCCTTCATGTGGCAGGAAAATCACCAGCTCAGCCGGTAGACAGTTGATCACTATTGTTACCTCTACAGGCACAGGCAGACTACCAGCTCCTCTTATGAACCAGCGATCCATTAATGAAACGGAGCGAGCCAAACATTTAAATCGTAGCTCCTCTTTCCAAAAAGCACCACACATGGCATACTACAGTGATAGGGTGCGCCGCTTTAATTAACCCGTATAGAACTTTGTGTCGCACTAGTGACCCCAAGAGTGACCCCAAGAGTACATCATACCCACCAT
>NC_137913.1:27555889-27570889 GCF_963457725.1 Sprattus sprattus
TAAATTGAATTGTCTTTATTTATGAAACCATATCAAATATTTGTTATATAGTAACAGTTTTAACAACTCCCCTTACCTGTTCTAAAATCAGCCCCACGAGTCCGTGGTTTGCGCTGATTTTAGAACAGGTTAGGGGATTTAACGGCACTCCGCTTCCCGTCGTGCCTAACAACTCCCCTTACCTGTTCTAAAATCAGCGCAAACCACGGCCTCTTGGGGCTTATTGCTTAATTTAAGTGTGTGTGTGTGTGTGTGTGTGTGTGTGTGTGTGTTTGTAGGCTGTACTCCTCAGCAGTGTTCAGTGACTTCAGTTTGTTCTCGGAGGCTGAGATCACTCGCAGACCTGTGGATGACCTGGTGCTTCAGATGAAGGACCTCAACATTCAGAAGGTGACCACACACACTTGCATACATGCTTGCACACAGATACACAGAAAGGCTATCAGAAATACACAAACCATGAAACTTGCAGATACCTGTGCACACAAAATTAAGATACACTTATAAGGGGGTATGTGTGTTTGTGTTTGTGTGTGTGATAGGTGGTGAATTTCCCCTTCCCTACTCCACCCTCCTCTGAGGCTCTGATGGCTGCTGAGGACCTGCTCATCTCACTTGGAGCTCTGGAACCACCTCCACGTCAGGGACGGTATGGACTCATACACACTACACACACATTATACAGACACACACACACACACTCACTACACACACACATTCATGCATAGCTGGACCCTCCAGCATAAACATACATACATACACACACAGCACAAGCAATATACACACCCAGTTCAACAGTCCTACTTGTGTGTGGTGCGTATGTGTGTGCTTGTGTATGCGTGTGTTTTTTATGTTCTTGTTATTTATGTGTGTGTGTGTGTGTGTGTGTGTGTGTGTGGGCGTGTTTATTCCCCCAGGATGCTTGAGCTCCAGCGGGCGAGGCTCAGCTGTCCCATCAGCCCTCTGGGCCGGGCAATGGCGGCATTCCCGGTGTCGCCGCGCTATGCCAAAATGCTGGCACTGGGGCAGCAGCAGGACTGCATGGCCTTCATCATCGCCCTGGTGGCCGCTATGACTGTGCGTGAGATCTTCCAGGACCTCGACAGGTGGGCTCACAGCGGTCAGAGGTCATAGCGTGTGTCATGTGGCCACGTAGCAGTTGGGTTCTCAACTGTGTGTGCTCTCTGTCTCTCTCTCTCTCTCACACACACACACACACACACACACACACACACACACACACACTCACTCAGTGTGTCTAGTTGTCCCATCCTTCTCTCCTCACTCACTCACTCACTCACTCACTCACACAATCACACACTCACACACTCTCACACACACGCACGCACTCGCATACACACACTTACTCACACACTCACACCCTGTGTGTGTCTGGCTCTCCCATCTTTCTCTTATTTCTCTCTCTTGTTGGTCACTCACTCTGACATTTCATCTGCAAATTACAGTTTTTCACTATTGTTAAGAAGTAAAAAGCGAAAATTCGGCACAATCTGCACAACCTTCACGTCATGTATCAATCGCTCGCCCCAAGAGGGAAATACTTAAGACTCCCTTATTTGCATTAGACTCTGATTTTCCTTGTGAAAACACTGATGTCAATTACACATCACGGTGTTGTCAAAACACTGTACACAAAGTTCTGTTGTTGCACACAATTTTCAAGTAAAATCTCAAAGCATCAACCTGCAAGGCACAAATAGTCAAATCTCTAAACTTTCAGGTCTTTTGACCAATTTGCATTGAGGACTGCTACATAAAAGTGTCTTGAGCCTCTGTTTTGTTTGGTAAACTATTGAAAACTTTGAAAAGATCGACAACCAGAGAAGGAGAGGGGTAAGAGAGAGAGGAGGAGGAAGAGGGCAAAGAGAAGGAAGAGGAGGACAAGAAGAAGGAGGAGGAGTAGGAGGACAGAGAGAAGGAAGAGGAGGACAAGGAGGAGGAAGAGAATGAGGACAAGGTGAAGAAGGAGGAGGAGGAGGAGGAATAAGAAGGAGAATGGTCATCTCTAATGAGATTTGGGCCGCTTTGGTAGACCATGTTTTCATGGTTTTTCATTAGAACCTTCAGGATGGAGAACAAGTACGTAATCTGTCTGCCATGTGTACTGTAATACTGCATATCAATAGAATATAGTGTGCTCACAGTATTTGTATTTTGCAGTACTGAAAGAGAACCACACTGTGGAGGAAGAAAACACACTTTCAATATTTTTTTTTAAAGCAAAGTAGCATTTTCCAGGATATATAAAGGGTTTTGCATTTTTTGTTAGTTGTTTTGGGATTTGTGTTTAGAGTTTTGAGAAAACAAGGCATGCTTTACTGTAAAAAAAAAAAAAAAGAATTGTGTAAGCAATTGAGGAAAACTGTAAGCATTTTGTATACAATTTTATGTCAATACAATCTAGTGTTTGGTGGAACAGGAGACTGAAATTGCAAATATGGTTTGTGAGAACAACGGTATTGCTGTTTTATGTTTGACTATGAAAAATGTAGGCCTACACTGATACATTTTACAAAAGGAGAAATGGCTCAATGAGTCATTGTCATTCATATGTTGTGATTCGATGATTGTGTTTTCAATTTTGCACTTCTGTGTGCTGTAAATGCTTGGTAGTGTGCAGCAAATGCTTAGCTGTGTGTACTAAATGAATGTATGTGTGTGTGTTTTGAAAATATGGCTGTGTGTACCAAATGAAAACACGAGTTCCATTTTGTGAACAGTTAAGAGATTTGATAGCAAAGAGTCATCTTGCAAAGGGAGTGTCAGGTTTAGCATTTTGTGTGTGAGGTTTTCAGTTTTCTGTGTGCAGTTTTGAGAAAGCCGTTATTGTTTTGAAAAACGGGTTTTAGCAACAGTGAAAAACTGTAACAAAATGAAAAGCGTAGCAACAGCATTTGGCTTGCAGAAAATATTGCACTTTGAGTTGCATTACCGCCTTGAGCGTGCATTACTTTCTGCAATGGAACACCATGTCGTTCTTCATAATCCCTTGCCTGTACAGTAGTCACAAATGTATCTCTACCCAAGTCATTCTCTCCCTCTCTCCACCTCCCAAGTCTGCTCTTCATCTGTCTCTCTCGCTTCAGTTCAGTTCAATTCATCGGCATGACTAATGATGCATTGTCTCCCTCTCTCTCCATCCCCGTCTCCCTGTCTCAGGCCAGTGGCCAAGGATGAGGACAGTGAGGGTATGAAGCAGAGGAGTGCTCGCATGACCCAGATGAAGAGACTGTGGGCCGGACAGGGAGAGGCCCTGCTGCTGGGGGACCTCATGGTCATGCTGGGTAAGACACACACACACACACACACACACACACACAGAGTAGAACTGTGTGAAGAAAATTGAGATGCTTACATGCAAACAACTACTCATCCCCTACATAGACATACCTACATAAATTAAACTGGCAAAAATCTAGAGAATATGAAAATATAGCTGTTTTCAGTGCTGTATTGTGTAAAATGCTTGAAAATGCCTTTGAGAATAAGAACATATTTGTGTGTGTGTGCAGGTGCGGTGGGTGCTTGTGAGTTTGCTGGTTGCACTCCTCAGTTTTGCGAAGCCAATGGCCTTCGCTACAAAGCCATGGTGGAAATCAGAAGACTGAGAGGACAACTAACCAACGCAGGTAACACACTCGTACACTCTTATCACATGAATTTAAGTTTACTTACTACGATCACACACGCATGTGCTCACACTCACTCACACACACACACTCACAAGGTAAGGCGAGAGCATTAATATAGCACAATTCAAAGTGCTTTACAAAAAAAAAAAAAATAATAGATTAAAAGGTAACATCGGTAAATGAAAAGGTTTTAAAGATTCTTAAAGATTTTAAGAGGTGAAAGAGCATTAACAGAAGCATCTGAGAACAGTTGGGTCATAAGTCTTGAAACTGGCTACAGTCGGAGCTCCTTTGATGTTATCTGGAAGTTGAAATTCTGTCAGGACTAAACTTGGTGAAGCAGCTTTTAGCTGCTATGTAACACCCACCAACGTAATAACTTCCCACCAACGTAATAACCCTGCCAACGTAATAAAAAAGTGTGCATTTCAGACGTAATAGCCCGGCCAACGTAATAATTTCCTGCCAACGTAATAATTCTTGCCTCCTGCCAACGTAAATTTGTGTGTTTATCAAGAAAGTCCTTTTGCTGGATTTGTTTGTGTGAATAACAGTTGCAATTAAATGCAGACTAAATCTTTCATTGTGTTCCTTCTTGTGTCAAAAGTGTAGACTATAACTGTGAACACACTTATAAAACATGTCCCTGCTATGTACTGATAGATCACTGATAGACTAATAGACCTCTATGAGAAACATAAACTATCATTGTCACTTTCATATGTGTCACATTGTCACATTCGTGTGTGTGTGTGTGTGTGTTTGTGTTTGTGTGTGTGTGTGAGTAGCGCCTTTGTGCAAATGTCTTTTCCGGGTGGGACTGCAGCGTTTTACAGTCTTTCAACGCCTGCTACCTGTCCCTACAGTAAGACTTGATAATAACAATATTGGTGAAAATAAGGTTGGCAGGAGGCAAGAATTATTACGTTGGCAGGAAATTATTATGTTGGCCGGGGTATTACCTCTAAAATGCACACTTTTTTATTACGTTGGCAGGGTTATTACGTTGGTGGGAAGTTATTACGTTGGTGGGTGTTACATAGCAGCTAAAAGCTGCTTCACCAAGTTTAGTCCTGACAGAATTTTCTCCAGTGATCTAAGAAGTCTTGCAGGTGTGTCCTGCTGAATCATATCTTAGAGGTTATTTGGTCCTGTCCCATTTAGTGACTTATAAACAAGCAGCAGTGTTTTTCAGTCAGTTCTGTGACTTACTGGAATACAGTGTAAGGACATGTGTATGCGTTAGAGTAATGTGGTTATTTTCATTTACCTAATCACTATAGCAGCTGCAGTTTGTACAAGTCAAAGCAGTTTGATGTGAAAATACCATTGCAGTAGTCAAACCTGCTTGAGAAGACGGCACAAATTAGTTTTTCTAAATCAGGTCACCGGCACCAATGCCCCAGGTGTTCAAAGATAACAGGCAGCATGCACGCAGTGGCTATTAAAACATGCTTCATGAGGAACTCGCAAGGCAACACACATGAATATACACACATACTCAGTTAAATACCTGCTTAAACATATTCAAACCCTCTGAAAGTCAGAATTACATACGATATGTATGTTAGTCATTACATAAGAAAATAAGTTATTTATCTGTTAACGTTAAAACATAAATTAATTAAAACCTGAAATACACTAATACTTCCATAAGTGAAGATGTTCTACATAAATTGTACCAAGAACTATGAAGAAAATGGGGGGAAACACAGCAGAACAATGTGCAAAGTTGGTGCTGTCTCTACAATGTGCAAAGCTGGTGCTGTCTCTACAATGTGCAAAGCTGGTGCTGTCTCTACAATGTGCAAAGCTGGTGCTGTCTCTACAATGTGCAAAGTTGGTGCTGTCTCTACAATGTGCAAAGTTGGTGCTGTCTCTACAATGTGCAAAGCTGGTGCTGTCTCTACAATGTGCAAAGCTGGTGCTGTCTCTACAATGTGCAAAGCTGGTGCTGTCTCTACAATGTGCAAAGCTGGTGCTGTCTCTACAATGTGCAAAGCTGGTGCTGTCTCTACAATGTGCAAAGTTGGTGCTGTCTCTACAATGTGCAAAGTTGGTGCTGTCTCTACAATGTGCAAAGCTGGTGCTGTCTCTACAATGTGCAAAGCTGGTGCTGTCTCTACAATGTGCAAAGCTGGTGCTGTCTCTACAATGTGCAAAGCTGGTGCTGTCTCTACAATGTGCAAAGCTGGTGCTGTCTCTACAATGTGCAAAGCTGGTGCTGTCTCTACAATGTGCAAAGTTGGTGCTGTCTCTACAATGTGCAAAGCTGGTGCTGTCTCTACAATGTGCAAAGCTGGTGCTGTCTCTACAATGTGCAAAGTTGGTGCTGTCTCTACAATGTGCAAAGCTGGTGCTGTCTCTACAATGTGCAAAGCTGGTGCTGTCTCTACAATGTGCAAAGCTGGTGCTGTCTCTACAATGTGCAAAGCTGGTGCTGTCTCTACAATGTGCAAAGCTGGTGCTGTCTCTACAATGTGCAAAGTTGGTGCTGTCTCTACAATGTGCAAAGCTGGTGCTGTCTCTACAATGTGCAAAGTTGGTGCTGTCTCTACAATGTGCAAAGCTGGTGCTGTCTCTACAATGTGCAAAGCTGGTGCTGTCTCTACAATGTGCAAAGTTGGTGCTGTCTCTACAATGTGCAAAGCTGGTGCTGTCTCTACAATGTGCAAAGTTGGTGCTGTCTCTACAATGTGCAAAGTTGGTGCTGTCTCTACAATGTGCAAAGTTGGTGCTGTCTCTACAATGTGCAAAGTTGGTGCTGTCTCTACAATGTGCAAAGCTGGTGCTGTCTCTACAATGTGCAAAGTTGGTGCTGTCTCTACAATGTGCAAAGCTGGTGCTGTCTCTACAATGTGCAAAGTTGGTGCTGTCTCTACAATGTGCAAAGTTGGTGCTGTCTCTACAATGTGCAAAGTTGGTGCTGTCTCTACAATGTGCAAAGCTGGTGCTGTCTCTACAATGTGCAAAGCTGGTGCTGTCTCTACAATGTGCAAAGCTGGTGCTGTCTCTACAATGTGCAAAGCTGGTGCTGTCTCTACAATGTGCAAAGTTGGTGCTGTCTCTACAATGTGCAAAGCTGGTGCTGTCTCTACAATGTGCAAAGCTGGTGCTGTCTCTACAATGTGCAAAGCTGGTGCTGTCTCTACAATGTGCAAAGCTGGTGCTGTCTCTACAATGTGCAAAGCTGGTGCTGTCTCTACAATGTGCAAAGTTGGTGCTGTCTCTACAATGTGCAAAGCTGGTGCTGTCTCTACAATGTGCAAAGTTGGTGCTGTCTCTACAATGTGCAAAGCTGGTGCTGTCTCTACAATGTGCAAAGCTGGTGCTGTCTCTACAATGTGCAAAGTTGGTGCTGTCTCTACAATGTGCAAAGCTGGTGCTGTCTCTACAATGTGCAAAGTTGGTGCTGTCTCTACAATGTGCAAAGTTGGTGCTGTCTCTACAATGTGCAAAGTTGGTGCTGTCTCTACAATGTGCAAAGTTGGTGCTGTCTCTACAATGTGCAAAGCTGGTGCTGTCTCTACAATGTGCAAAGTTGGTGCTGTCTCTACAATGTGCAAAGCTGGTGCTGTCTCTACAATGTGCAAAGTTGGTGCTGTCTCTACAATGTGCAAAGTTGGTGCTGTCTCTACAATGTGCAAAGTTGGTGCTGTCTCTACAATGTGCAAAGCTGGTGCTGTCTCTACAATGTGCAAAGCTGGTGCTGTCTCTACAATGTGCAAAGCTGGTGCTGTCTCTACAATGTGCAAAGCTGGTGCTGTCTCTACAATGTGCAAAGCTGGTGCTGTCTCTACAATGTGCAAAGCTGGTGCTGTCTCTACAATGTGCAAAGCTGGTGCTGTCTCTACAATGTGCAAAGCTGGTGCTGTCTCTACAATGTGCAAAGCTGGTGCTGTCTCTACAATGTGCAAAGCTGGTGCTGTCTCTACAATGTGCAAAGCTGGTGCTGTCTCTACAATGTGCAAAGTTGGTGCTGTCTCTACAATGTGCAAAGCTGGTGCTGTCTCTACAATGTGCAAAGCTGGTGCTGTCTCTACAATGTGCAAAGCTGGTGCTGTCTCTACAATGTGCAAAGCTGGTGCTGTCTCTACAATGTGCAAAGTTGGTGCTGTCTCTACAATGTGCAAAGTTGGTGCTGTCTCTACAATGTGCAAAGCTGGTGCTGTCTCTACAATGTGCAAAGCTGGTGCTGTCTCTACAATGTGCAAAGCTGGTGCTGTCTCTACAATGTGCAAAGCTGGTGCTGTCTCTACAATGTGCAAAGCTGGTGCTGTCTCTACAATGTGCAAAGCTGGTGCTGTCTCTACAATGTGCAAAGTTGGTGCTGTCTCTACAATGTGCAAAGCTGGTGCTGTCTCTACAATGTGCAAAGCTGGTGCTGTCTCTACAATGTGCAAAGCTGGTGCTGTCTCTACAATGTGCAAAGCTGGTGCTGTCTCTACAATGTGCAAAGTTGGTGCTGTCTCTACAATGTGCAAAGCTGGTGCTGTCTCTACAATGTGCAAAGCTGGTGCTGTCTCTACAATGTGCAAAGCTGGTGCTGTCTCTACAATGTGCAAAGCTGGTGCTGTCTCTACAATGTGCAAAGTTGGTGCTGTCTCTACAATGTGCAAAGTTGGTGCTGTCTCTACAATGTGCAAAGTTGGTGCTGTCTCTACAATGTGCAAAGTTGGTGCTGTCTCTACAATGTGCAAAGCTGGTGCTGTCTCTATGAAGACTTGAGGCTTTTATTACAGCAAAGGGGTTCTCCTCCACGTATTTATAGAAAAGGTGATGAATACCTATGCAAGCAAAATATTTTAGGTTTAAATTATATATTTTTGCAAATAGCGTATTTTGGCTTTTAGAAGTATACTGCAGCCTAAGTGTTCACAATGTCAATACTGATTGGGACACTATGTGTTCTGTAAAACAGATAATGGGAGATGACTTTCAGGAGGGTTGAATATTTCTGTAAGCTAGAAATGCACACATAAGAACATACAAGCGACATACACACAGAAACTTTCTTAAAAACATGTTAATATGCAACACGCTTGTATAGATAGAACGCATAAACCACTCATATCGGCATAGACTGGACACAGGTTGTCTCGCGTTCCCCCCTCTCTGTGTCTCCCTGACGGCCCCCCCTGTTCTCCTTCCCTCAGTAAACGCTGTGAGCCCTGACCTGGGAGTGTTTGTGGACAGCAAAATGGCGCCCCCTACTGCCGCCCAGGTGCAGTGCATCAGACAGGTGGTGCTGGCAGGACTGGGCGACCACCTGGCCCGGCGTGTCCAATCAGAGGAGATGCTGGACCCCAAATGGGTCAACGGATACAAGGTTTCTGCAGTACACACACACATGCTCTCACACAGGCAAGCAGACACACAAACAAAAGGTGGTGCACACATATGCACACTACTAAAGACTAAAGTTTCGTCTTTATCTACATGATACAGGAGATTCAAGTTCAAGCCCCCACACGCTTTTCCTAACAATGCTGATTTTCACTACGCTACCATATGCTTCAGCAACAATGACGTTTGTTCCTTTTTGTCCCTCTGATGTGCCGTACTGCAGACTCCTCTTCTGGATGAGCCTGTGTTCATCCACCCCAGCTCGAACCTCTCCAAGACACTCCCTCAGTTTGTGGTCTACCAGGAGATCATGGAGACCACAAAAATGTACATGAGAGGTGCGTGTGCTGTGTGTGGGGGGTGTCTGCTGTGTGAGTGAGTGTGTGTGTGTGTCAGGAATGTGATAAACTCTTTGTTTGTCTTTTATGTGTATGGGCTTGCAGTAGAATAAGGGGTGTGTTTCTTTGTACAACAGGTGTGTGAGGGTATGTGTGTGACTGAGAGAGGGTGGGAGAAGTAGTATATGCCACTTGCTGTTTTTTTTTTCTAGTAGGCCAGGCAAAATAGCGTTTTACGACAGACTAATTGTAAAACATTTCTATGAGGTGTCCAGAACAACATACTGTTAGAATATTAATAAGCACGCTAAAGTTGAAGAATGGACTGGAGGACGAAGTCAGGTTTCTGGAGGTTTAATTCAGCGTGGAGACCCCTCTCAGCTGGCATTTATACATTCAGTCAGGTCACAGAACAGAAGGGGGGGGGGGGGGGGGGGGAGCCACACCCTTTAGGTGAGAAAAGGGGGGGGGGGGATACAGTGAGGGGTTCACCTCTGGGGGGGATGGGGTTGATGCCAGGACACAAGGACTCTAGCAGGAAGAGGGGGGAGGAGGGAGTCACATGTCATTTGCATTTGGACCTCAGTGAGAGACAGAGTACACATTTAGAGTAAGGCCAGACTGAGCCGATTTTCATACTTTCCGGAACGTATTCGGGTTTAGTCAATCGCTGCCAGACAAAGCTGTGCTGCGCTGTTCTACGGCCACACACACCCATTGAAACTGGTGAATATGCTGTAGTACATATGCAAGGCCTGTTGGTGGCGCTGTGAAGGGTGCTACCGGAAATGGAGAAGAAGACTCGTAGAAGAAGACGACAAGTTACAACTAGTTAAATTGGTGACAGTTCAGTTTGTCGCCAAGTAGTTGACCATACTGTGCCTTATACATTTCCTATGCTTAAATCATCATTGTTCGACCTGTATGTGATGCATTATGTGCATACCTAATGAAAGTAAGGGTTTTCATGAAGTTGCTACTGTGATAGATCGTGTGTATTAAATACCACATTTTGGGCTACCTTCTAGTGCTATTAGTAGTGATTAGCACGCTAAGCGGAGATTTAGCTATGTTCTGTTCTTATGTTGATACGCTGTAATAAAGATGTGTTCAATCCTGCTAAGATTTCGACTGGATGAGATATGAATGAGATCCATGTTGCCTAGTGTAATGTCCACTATTATATGTATCTGGTAATATTAGTTGTGTAATTCAGTGCAGTGTAAATTAGTCCCCATAAAGAAGACTGCTTTGGTAACTCAGTGAATAAAACGTGCCCTTCTTAGATCGTTGTTTGCCAGCCATAAACAGAACAGAAGACTTACATTTTTTAGTTTTTATTGCGATTGGGAAGATGTACGTGATTACTTGACAGCTTCCAGCGTTCACGTGGGATAATTACGTCATCAGATTTGCGGATTCAAACCCGATTTGCGGCCAGACAGGCCCTGATAGCAGGGTAGATTGCAACCTTCCCACTCTGGAGAGGGGATTCTAACCTTGACGGAAAGTAACGCTCCAAATGGCAGATTTATCTGGCCGGGAGGCCAGTTTGTCAAGTCATTTTCCGCAAAAGTATGAAAATCGGCTTAGTCTGGCCTGCCCTTTAGAGTAAGTTGCAGATACAGAGCAAGCAGTAAATGTCTTACTATAATAATAACAATAATTCCAGTTCCATCAATACTAAAAGTCCTAAGAAATCCTAGTTGAGGAAATATGTTTAATTCTCATCAATCCGAGTTGTGTGCTAATAATGCATGGCAAAAATACACCTCAAAAATTAATTTTTTCCCTTTACTCCTATCAAAATGAAACCGTGCACAATGAAAGTACCCATGAAAAGTGAAAAATGTTGTATTACAAGTTTCTTGTGAAATACATTTCAATATGCACATGAGATCCACACGTATTGAATATGTCCATAGGCAGAAACACCGTTCATATGTACTTGATCCAATCATCCTACTGCCAATGGGAGATGGCAATGTTGCTTTTAGACTTGCCTGTAACCTGAAAACTGCCTGGCTTGTAGTACCTGCCAGGGGTATGGTGTTTCTGCCTATGCAATCAGGACATATTCAAGTGTGATGCTCATGTGCATATTCAATTTCATATCAAAAGAAACCAATACAAAAGAAGTTACTTTTCATGTATACTACCTAATTCTATTTTTGGCTCCAAAATGGGCTATTTTGCCTGGCCTATAGGTGTACTAAGTCAACACACCAACCTAGTGTGTTTTATGCTTAACCACAGGTCTAATCTTGTATAACCTATACGTCTATTTTGTCTGTGTGTGTCTCTCTCTGTATGTGTGTTAGGAGTGTGTGCGGTGGAGATGGACTGGGTCCCCAAGCTTCTCCCGCAATACTGCCACTTCAGTGCCCCAGAGGAAAGCCCCGCCCCCTGGTACTGCCCAGACTCTGGCCGTGTCAGATGTGAATGCCGGAGCACTTTCTGTAAGTGTGTGTTTGTGAGAGAGTATGAATACATTCACGTAACAGTGTGTGTGTTTATGGAAGTGAGGGTGTGTGTCTGTGGGTGGGTGGGTGAGTGTGTGTGTGGGGGGGATGGGGGAGGCGGGTCTGTGGCAGTTTGTGAGTTTTGTATCTGTTTGAAGGCTCCTTGGTTTATGTTGTGAAAACAAGGATGTGCTCTGATTGGATGCTTTTCTATCACCGTTATGTTTCACTTCATGGGGACACTGTGCTGGTGTTGATGCTAAGCAAGGATGATTTGTGTCTTCATGTTTGATCTTGTTCTAGCCTCGATTCCTCTTTGAGATCAAAAAAGATTGTGTGTATGTTACACGGTAGGGGCATACTGGGTGTGTGAGTGATAGAGATGGAGATTGTGTGTCTGGGTGTGCAAGGGGAGTCAGGGGTGTCTTTAGCAGTTAGTTCTCTAAAGCTTTTCTGTCACCATCATTGTGGCTCAAAGAATGCTGACTTGAAGTTTGTGTGTGTGTGTGTGTGTGTGTGTGTGTGTGTGTGTGTCCTCAGTCCGGGTGAACTGGAAGTTGCCTTCTGTTGAAATGGATTACCCAGAGGGGCTTGAGCGGTACAAGCTATTTGCCAAATTCCTACTGGAAGGACAGGTACTTTGTGTGTGTGTGTGTGTGTGTGTGTGTGTGTGTGTGTGTGTGTGTGTCTCAACGTGCTTCTGCTTTGTGTGTGTGTTTGTGTAGATTATATGTAAGAAAGCCTTATTACGATATACTTGCTACTTATGCATCTTAATTCTGCTGTGCATTAGCTAGCATTTCCCACTTGGGGGCCTTTGATGTGGTGTGTATGTTGGAATCATAAATCTGATTAGGTTTATCGTTTCCTCTTAGGTGTGTTCAAAACTAAAGAAGCACCGCAGCTGCCTACTGTCTAGTCCCTCAACCATGCTGAAGACCTGGGCAAAGTAAGGACACACAGATGTGTACACACACACACACACACACACACACACACAGGCACTTTTCCTTCCTGCATTCATTCTTTCTTTTTCTCTTTTTCTCCTCTCCTCATCTCTCTCTCTCTGTCCCTCTCTCTCTGCTTTTTATAAAAAGTGTGTTTATGCATTAACTGGTTGTTGTGTGTTTGTAGATTACAGCCCCGCACAGAAGCTCTGCTGCAGCAGCTGGTGTCAGAGAAAGTGGACTGTCGAGACACACTGCTATGTACATGGAAGAAAAACCAGAAGTGTAAGTTTGTGTGTGCGTGCTTGCATGGTTGTGGTTTTAATTTCACCGTAATACAATCTGATTGATACCGCTTGGTCCAAACTTTGTTCTTTCTTTCTTTTTTTCTGTCTTTAGATCTCCTGTCAGCATTTTGTCAGTGGATTCCAGAATCCCTTCATGAGGATGTGGCAAAGATCTGGCCTCCCCTCTGACACACACTCACGCACACACACCTGTCTAATGCATTTGTTTATCTGTGAGTGAAAATCATGAAGAGTGTTTTTGATTTTTTAAAGTTTGAAGGCAATAAACACTCACTTTTTACCCAGCAATGTTTCCATGCGCCTTTATTGTCTGTTCTGTGTTGAGTGAGTTTTTTTGGATGGAGATTTTGTGTGTGTGACTGTGTGTGTGTTTGCGTAGATGTGCGAGGTACACTCAGACCCTCAATCACATTGGTAGACGCTTCAAGCAAGCAAACTAAACTCAAGCAAGAGCCATCGTAGTTGTAAGTCATATACTTATGACCATCTCCGATTATCAGCCATTTGTTATTTTGTGTTATCATTTGTCAATACCCTATTGATAGAGTCTATGTGCTGTGTGTCTGTGTATTTTTGTACGTGTGTCCGTGTGTGTGTGTTATAATCCACCCTTTGAAGTGTGTGTGAGTGAGAATGAGAATGTGAACTAAATTCACCACAGGCAAAACTGTCAATCACCTGGCTTGCCATAGTAAGTAGTTTATGTATTGGGCTCAGTTTACTAGAGCTCTGTCACAGACACTGATTAGAGGGGGAGATCAAACAAATAGCTGCATCCCTTCCAACCCTACGCCAAGCCACCTGCCCCAGGTGCTTACCTCAGGTGAGCAAGGAAATCCTGTATGTTCCCAGGCATTCCAAAATTTGATTTCCAGTCTGTTTCACATCTTGAAGCTCTCACACCCCAGTATTACGGTGGGTGTGTTATGTTGTTGTTTGTTTGCCCTAAAAGCTGACCAAAGAGCCTGAAATAAGAGTTCCCGGCATCAGTTTAGCTCTGGTTCATCTGAATATGCGGCTCTGTCTCTGCTCCCACTGAAAGGATATTGTGCATAAAAGTCTCTTGTAGACTAGAAAAGGTACATTTATTTCTTCAGCTGGTTTATAGGTCTTCAATACATGGTCAGCATCAAAGAAAACTGCTTAAGTTTTCTTGTTCCCTTCAAACCCATCGCCAGCACCATTGCTCTAACAACGACAAGGCAAACACGTCCAGGAGTATGAACTATATGGGAGGTGCATAGCCTGTCATGGGGAACGTCTGTGTGGTCTAGTCAGGGGCGTTTCCAGGGGATTTCAGGGACCCCTAACCCATCGATTCCCATAGACAAAATTAGAAATGCTGGTGGTGATCCATCCCAATATCATATGGAGTGAGGTGATGCTTTTTGTCCTGTCATCAGAAGGATAACATGCATGCCCTGTTTTTTTTCTCCACCTCATCCTGTGTTTTGCCTGTATAAACTTGCATATTGCCGGAATCGCTCTTGTCATTACACACTGCTCAGAGCTGTTCAGGCAGCTGGGAATATGGAAAGTTCCCGTTTCAGAACACCCCACATTCAAAAGGACAACAAACAGGCAACTGTTTTGACTTTTAGGTAACGTTAAGAAGGCTAGGTTTACATTATGTTTGTTTCACAAAAGTAAACTGCTTAGTATCGTTTAACCGCACAATCACCTGAATTATGTGCCTTATTTGTGCGCAGAGCAAGTACGTTTACTTTGCCATGTCAAGCGTCCTACTCTGAGAAGACATGGCTGCATAAAATATAGTCTGGAGTTTTTGGAACTATAGATCCCAGCCAAGATTACCAGGCAAGAATAACAGGTAGATCTAGTTACCTGGTATTGAGTGCCAATTACACTGCAGCTCTCAAGGTTTGTCATGTAGAAGATGAGGGTATATCTGCTGGTTTCTTTTGGCGACTGCCCTGTGGACAAAT
>NC_137913.1:27580889-27588389 GCF_963457725.1 Sprattus sprattus
CCCCAAGAAAATAATGGTTTATTTAGGCCTATTATTGTTATTTAATTTCATTCTGAGTTCTTAATAAAATGTATTGTGTGATAATAATATTTTAATCACAAAAGAAAATAACAGATTGAAATAAACAGATTGTTCACGTAGCACGACACAGACACGTTGCGCGTGAACGTGATTGTTCAATGAGTAGTAGGCTAAGTAACAGTAATCCTCGCGATAGGTCAATTCTAAGTCAAGCGTTCACAAAATCACGAAAATGGATCGGTATTTGATCCGCAAATTTCCTCGAGTTGAATAAGATGTTCAAGAGGAAAAAAAAATGCAAGAGGTATTGGATTCTGATTCTGATGTAGAAGAAGAGGAACGTCCTGGTCCAAGTTAACCCTTCACCTCTACTGAGGGCGCTGCTAGCCATGCTGCTAGCACCAGTGTTGGGGGTAACGAGTTACAAAGTAACGGACGTTAGTAACGTCATTACTATTATTGGTAACGGAGTACAATAACGCATTACTCTCAAAATATTGGTAACGTCACTACTTTACTAGACCTCAGTAACGAGCTTTCCTGCGTTACCTAAGCCATTTTTTGCCAGTCCGAAAAGTTCTCTTTTAGTGGCGCGTGCATGCTTCCTGCCTGTGTGCTTATTTTGGCACCGTTGCCACAGAGACCAATCTGAGTGATTTGAGTGACGTAGCTGCTGGTGCGGAGAAGGAGGGAAGCGGGGAAATGGATGAGACGGAGACAGGAGAGTTCAGCCAGTAGCGATATTCTCATTACTTTAACTTTGTTGCTCGAAAGGACAAAAATCTGCGTGTTAAATGCACTATGTGTCCAATTGAACACTCATAGGCCTACAGATAGGATAGCAAAACCGATGTATAAGCAGAATCAGAACGGCAGAAAGGCAGGACGTCAGATCACAGTGACAGGCTGTTTTCTCATTAAATGTGATGGTTGAGATATTCATAACATTTAATTCAGTCTTACTGGTGGTCCTTTTGTAATACCAACAGACACTTCGTTGTGGATAAGTGAAGCCTATGTACTGTTCTCACTAAGTGTTTAGCATAACTATGTTTCTGGATAACAGCTGTTGCCATTTCCACGAGACGAACATTTGAATGATGTCAAAGTAAAAGTCCAATACTATACTGTGTTCGTTTCCATAACAACAATACAAGCAATATACATTTGCAGACCTGAATAAGCAGAGGGCAGAACAGCCAGGGGTGCCAATAATTGTGGAGGGCACTGTATTTGGAAATTTATGTTGAGTGACTTTGAGTATGAGCTTTTCTCTTAACCCACTACAGTGATTCCTGCTACAACAAGCTGGTTTTGTTCTCAGGAGTATGCCCCCATTTGGTTAAGTGGGGTCTCATGTTTCCAAAAGCCTGTTTTTGGCCTATTTTTAATGTGTTACTGCTGATTGACCCACCTGAATGTCCCCACCATACATGGCCACTTGTATCCTGTTTGTGGATTTTAAAGTGAGGCATATTTCTTTGGTCAGACAGTGAGGACAGGGTTAATGTCCGTTCAAGTGGATGGCTGAGTTTTATATGCCCTATTGTTTTACATGTTTACAATTGCAATACACTATGAAAGGCTAAGAGATGCCCTTTATAGAAAATTGAAAATAAAGTGATGAAAGGGCCATGATGTTTGCCCAGCTTTGCGGTAAATTTGGACATTTGCTTAAAAAAAATGAAAAGTAAAGTAACTAGTAGTGAAGTTACTTTTCAAATGCAGTAACTAGTAAAGTAATCTAGTTACAATTTTCGGAAGTAACTAGTAACTTGTAACTAGTTACTTTTTCTGAGTAACTACCCCAACACTGGCTAGCACCCTGGGTGACTTAAGCATGAACGCCCAGGATGGTCCAAAAGACCAATATTACAAAATTATTGTGGAAAGCTTGCGCTACACTGCTTGTCAGGGGATCTCACAGCGAGGCCACATTGAAGATGAGGATTCAGCAAACAGGGGTAATGTCCGCGAGTTGCTATCTGTAATTGGAAAATTTGATAAAACCGTTCAGAAAAAGTTAGATAACAACCCGTCAAATGCAAAGTATGTGCACCATGACGTGCAGAATGAGATCATCAATGTAATGGCAGAAATGATTAGGAAACAATTAAGGGATGTTTAAAGCATAGTTTTGTGTGCACTCTTATTATTGTGGTTTTGAGTGCATACTGTTTGGTCTCATTCATGTTTTTATTGATTGTGACTTAAAATAATATACCCTTTTTGAAAGCATTTCTGACTCTTTGCCTGTTTAAGTTAATTCTATCTGATGTTCTAATCTGCCGTTTTTAGTTAGAAGTGTATTGAACTTGGTATGTTTAGTTTAATTTGTCGCACATGGTAGTGGTGACCTGTTAGTCATCTGGCGCAAACTTTAATCCACACACTGAAGTAAGTGAAGTATTTGGGATTACGTTATCTATAACATGCTGCATCCATTTTGACCGTCGGAGATGAACGCGGCTTTGTGCGCGTCCGTCAGAAGTAGCCTAATGATAATAATAATACGATCGATTTGAATGACGCTTTTTATGTACCCCAAAGACACGTTAGAGATCAAACGTGTAAACATATGTGACGATATGGTGGGGAGGTGTTGTAGTAGAGAAAAATGAGACTCATATGCTATCACCCTAATTTGATAGCACCCTCAGTAAAACGCCAAGCACCCCCATAGCACCACCAGAAAAAAATCTCTGGCGCCGCCACTGAGTCTTGTCAATCTGAAATGTCACTCCGAAAGAGCCACTTAGGAAATGATATGTGCACATTAAACATTATGGCATATGTTTGCATACATTTTCATGTTCTTGTGTGTTGAAGAGACTCTGTATTTGTGTGAATTCACAAAAATATTGTTTTTGACATTAGACAATATGTTTGTTTGTTCATGTGTATGTTTGCATATTGTGTGTGTGTGTGTGTGTGTGTGTGTGTGTGTGTGTGTGTGTGTGTGTGTGTGTGTGTGTGTGTGTGTGTGTCAGACCCCTACTCTCCACGTTCTGCGCGTGCTCATCTGGCGAGGGTGCAGGATCTCCTGAGAGCAGAAGGACCTCATGACTCCCTCAGAGATGGCAGATCCCCCAGCATTCTCAACACACTCACACACACACACACCACAGGTGAGACACACACGCACACACACACACACACACACACACACACACACACACACACACACACACCACAGGTTAGGCACACACGCACACATACACACACACCACAGGTGAGGCATACACGCACACACACACACTCTTAGAGCAGCAGGACCTCATGACTGCTCATGACTCCCTCAGTTCACATGCACACCTGCATGACTCACTCATAGACTCACTCATCAATGAGTAACACCAAACACCAGGTTATGATGCAGGGACGTGCAGTGAGGTTCGGAGCTGGTGAGGCACAGAAACCGGAAGTGATTACTTCATTTTGAGCTCTAGTTTAAACTATATATATAATGTATATATACATGTATATATGTCAATGGTTTTAAAATTGTCATCTGATCAGAACTGAAAAAAACGTTGTTTTATTGTTTAATACCATTATTTTCAAACGATTGTTTTTTTATTGTATTATGATGAGTTATTAATAAGATATTAATAGCTGCAAGCTAGTGTATGTAGCCCTCCCACCAATGATATGGCTCATTTCATTTTGTTTGGAGAAAATATAACTACGGTGGTGGGATGCTAATTTAAATGACCATTTAACCAACTCGGACAGCTTCGAAAAAACAATTCCATATTTATTTACACAACATATTAACATGTAAACAGTTAAACACCGCATACGTAGCACACAATACCAAAATGTTCTACTGACCAGTATAATTTAAAATTGGTGCACTTTCGTTGGAGCTCATAACCGTCAGTTTGAGGTGAAACAAAATTAATCCACTCACGATTATCAGTATAGATCAGTGGAAATCCGTTGTCCTCTTCTTGAGTGAATGCAGTCAGTGGCTAGTTTAGCTCAGGATTAGCACCTACCTAGTCTGCTCACAACTTCAAGGCAACTTTCCTGCATCAACAGCCTTTAGCTTCTTTAGGTTCGTGTTGCGCATGAATATGTAGTCCCGTTGGGAAACGTGAAGTACTCCAATGCAAATGTGTAATACTACTGTGTTAACTTAAAATACTTAAACGTTCTTAGTTAATTCAACATGCCTCAGGTTAGCAATGCAATCTTCCATTTTCGCTGTCAAGCTCAAGTAGAGAAGTGAAGAAGAAATCCAACGTCAGATTATATACCCAACAAGTGCCCTCTCGCTCGCCACCCTTCTTGAATCCGTGGTAGTGCGTGCCTCCCTTGCAATATTTTTCAATGCGTTTTCAGCTCAACTCAAAAGGTTCTACGCTTGCGCACGCATGCGTAAAACCCAGTTTGGAGTGATTTCGCAATCCTAGGGGAGGCACTGCCTACCCTGCCCATAGACTGCAATGCATCTGCCTCCCTTGACCGCACGTCCAATGTTCATTGGCTGATCACTGGGAACCGGAAATGCTCAAATTCAGCGATTTTGATAATAAAAATGCTCGAAATGATCGGAATCATGCAGAAATGACACTCGTAACACAGATAACTAGAGAAATATGAATATTTATTTTATAATCCATAAATATATATGATTATTATACTACCTTTTTTTTTTTTTTACTTTTCAAAATGACAGGTGAGGCTCTGCCTCCCCTGCCTCCTATGACTGCACGTCCCTGTTATGATGTCTGTTCCCTTGTACTGATGACATACTTCATTGCAGTCTATATTACATGAGATCTCTTTTGAAAGCATCCAATAATACGTTTGCTGTTTTAACCACTATGCTGAGTAGACATACACATTGCTGAAGTAACAATTATGTAACTATTAATATAAAGTAACAACCAATAATAACACGTGTTCACTACAATTGTTATCCATAAGTATTTACTTGCTAAGTGATGTAGTGTTACCAGTATTAACTGGTATTTAATATGGCCCCGATAGCTCAGCTTGTAAAGTATAGGTTTTCTAGAAAGAGAATAAACCGTATTGAGGTAACTGTATTGTAAGTCACTTCGGATATAAGTGCTGAAAATAAGTAATATAAGTGTGAAAGTAAATGGTATGACTTGAACTGGTTAGAAAAAAATACTAACTTCGAATAAATATATACTAAATGCTAACTACTGACAAATAAATACTAATAATAATCATTAATCAGAAGGGACTATTTATGAAAAAAAAGCAGATGAGCAAATCACCTGTAATGACATGACTGAATCAGTGTTGTGCTGTTACTCAGATGCCCCCCCTGCTGGCCACTCCTCTAAGAGTCTAAAGCGCTCGGCCAGCAACACCAAGACAGACCAGCCCGGACAGGAGACCCCCCCTCCAGAGTACATCCTTCCTGGGGCCACAGAGCTCCCCCCTCTGGCCACTCTGCTGCCCGCAGACCCACACAGCGAGGTGAGTACCACATTACACACACATGCACACACTCACACACAAAAACATAGTGAGGAAGTTACATACACACATGAACACACAGATAAATACAATGAGGTCAATTATTTTACATACACACATGGTTTTCAGACTTATCCCAGCAAGGGTACTAGGGTGCTACTGATGATGAAGAAATGATATGGATGACAACCTTGATGATGGTGGAAGTCGTGGTTGCGGCATTAATGATAAATGATAAATTAATGATAATGGTGGTGATTACGGTGATGGTGGAGAGGCAGTTATTATGAGGTCTTGATGATGATGATGATGATGATGATGATGATGATGATGTTAATAGTGATGAAAATGTTCCCTCAGGTCCCGACCTGTCTGTTGGACCTGTCACTCAGCTGTTGGAACCCGCCCCCCGGCCCCAGGAAACTTCAAGGTGACTTCCTGTACATCAGTGTGCACACGCGGGAGGGGCGGCACTGTGACATCACCTCCTGTCCCCGTGGCTTCTTCCTTAACAGGTGAGCCAAACATACCTGATAGAACCAATAGGACCTGTAATCTCCTGTAAATTCAAGGCAAGATCCCAGATCAGCATTAAGATTATGACTAAGCATTGACACCGATGACTAATGATCCCTGACATGTTTTCATGTTTTTTTTAATTTCTTATGTTAAGTAGTATTTATTTATTGTTACACTAGGTCTCTATTGTTTGTAGCTTGAATGTTCTCTCCTTTGTACTTGCTCTGAATAAAAGTTTCTGCTGAATCACTAAATGTAAATGAGTAATCATGGGTTATAGCAGTTACACATGAATGAAATAAATGCTCTTTAATATTTTCTTATCACATTATTATATCACCAAGAACAAAACATATTTTAACTATATATGTAATCTTGGGTCTGTGTTACATATGTCTTGTTAAGTGTTTCATTGGCTGACATGGTCAGGTGCATTCTGAGCGAGGTTTCTGATTGGTTGTTTGTGCAGGTCTACAGCTGAGGTGTTTGATCCTCGCCCCGCCCCCTCCAGTGCTGTCTGCCACTGCCTCTCTGACCTGCTGAGTCAAATCAGCCCAGAGTTCAAACAGAGCCTCACTGCACTTAGAAACAGGTACACACACACACACACACACACACACACACACACACACACACACACACACACACACACACACACACACAATAGATCAATCACAATCTTAAATGTACTTCCACAACTCTCTATCATAGTACTTTATGATATTTGCACTGTTCTGTGGGATAGTATATAACTTACATTCGGTTATTGAAGGATCATCTTGTAGTAATTGGTGTGCAGTGTGACATTTACAACGTGAAAAATCTATGTGTGTTTATGAATATGTCACAGAAAGCAACGTTCATCTGAAGAGGCGTTGGCCTCTCTGTACCGGGTGTTGAGCTGGCTGGGACCTGCCTCTGCTACACACTCCCACAGACATACCCACAGCAGTCCACTGGCTATACAGCAACACATAACCCCAGAGGTGTGTGTGTGTTTGTGTGTGCGCGTGCGTGTGTGTGTGTGTGTGTGTGTGTGTGTGTGTGTGTGTGTGTGTGTGTTTGTGTGTGTGTGTGTGTGTGCGCGCATATGTAATTATGTGTGTGTGTGTGTGTGTGTGTGTGTGTGTGTGTGTGTGTGTGTGTGTGTGTGTGTGTGTGTCTGCATATGTCACTGTGTGTGTGTGTTTTCATATGTAATTGTGTATGTAAGTCTGTGTAAGTGTGTACATTTCTGTGTGTGTGTGTGTGTGTGTGTAAACATCTTTTGTTGTTTCTCAGACTCCAGACTGGAATGAGGAATTGCAGGCAGCCAGAGATCTTCCACACAAGACCCTGGAGGAGAGACTGCAGAGAGACAGAGCCATTCAACAGGTACACACACACACTCACACACACACACACACACATAAACACACACTCACTCACACACACACACACATAAACACACACACACACACACACACACACACACTCACTCACACACACACACACATAAAC